>NW_024070203.1:88781182-88947963 GCF_014754425.2 Oryx dammah | reverse complement strand
ATGCCAGCAAATTTGGAAAACTCAGCAGTGGCCACAGGACTGGAAAAGGTCAGTTTTCATTCCAATTCCAAAGAAAGGCAATGCCAAAGAATGCTAAAACTACCGCACAATTGCACTCATCTCACACACTAGTAAAGTAATGCTCCAAGCCAGGCTTTAGCAATACATGAACCGTGAACTTCCTGATGTTCAAGCTGGTTTTAGAAAAGGCAGAGGAACCAGAGATCAAATTGGCAACATCGGCTGGATCATCAAAAAACCAGTAGTGTTCCAGAAAAACGTCTATTTCTACTTTATTGGCTATGCCAAAGCCTTTGACTGTGGAAAATTCTGAGAGAGATGGGAATACCAGACCACCTGACCTGCCTCTTGAGAAATCTGTATGCAGGTCAAGAAGCAACAGTTAGAACTGGACATGGAACAACAGACTGGTTCCAAATAGGAAGAGGAGTACGTCAAGGCTGTATATTGTCACCCTGCTTATTTAACTTCTATGCAGAGTACATCATGAGAAATGCTGGATTGGAAGAAACACAAGCTGGAATCAAGATTGCCAGGAGAAATATCAATAACCTCAGATACGCAGATAACACCACCATTATGGCAGAAAGTGAAGAGGAGCTAAAAAGCCTCTTGATGAAAGTAAAAAAGGAGAGTGAAAATGTTGGCTTAAAGCTCAACATTCAGAAAACTAAGATCTTGGCATCTGGTACCTTCACTTCATGGGAAATAGATGGAGAAACAGTGGAAACAGTGTCAGACTTTATGTTTTTGGGCTTCAGAATCACTGCAGATGGTGAGTGCAGCCATGAAATTAAAAGACGCTTACTCCTTGGAAGAAAAGTTATGACCAACCTAGATAGTATATTCAGAAGCAGAGACATTACTTTGCCAACAAAGGTACGTCTAGTCAAGTCTCTGGCTTTTCCAGTGTCATGTATGAATGCAAGAGTTGGACTGTGAAGAAAGCTGAGTGCCGAAGATTTGATGCTTTTGAACTGTGGTGTTGGAGAAGACTCTTGCGAGTCCCTTGGACTGCAAGGAGATCCAGCCAGCCCATCCTAAAGGAGAGTCCTGGGTGTTCATTGGAATGACTGATGCTAAAGCTGAAACTCCAGTACTTTGGCCACCTCATATGACGAGTTGACTCATTGGAAAAGACTCTCATGCTGGCAGGGATTGGGGCAGGAGGAGAAGGGGGCGACAGGATCAGATGGCTGGATGGCATCACCGACTCGACTGATGTGAGTTTGCGTGAACTCCGGTAGTTGGTGATGGACAGGGAGGCATGGCGTGCCGCACTGCATGGGGTCACAAAGAGTCGGACACGACTGAGCGACTCAACTGAACTGATGCTTCCATTAAAATATGAATATGAGTGCTTCCATGTAAAAAAAAAAATCCTAATTTTTATACATCCAGGTAGATAGGTGCTTTTGTTTTGTTTTTAAGGGATGCAATGGAAAAGCTTCATAGTATGGATGATGCCTTTAAGAAACAAGTTGATGCAATTGTTGAAGCTCATCAAAATGAAATAATACAACTGGCAAATGAAAAACAGAAATGTATTGATTCTGCAAATTTAAAGGTACTGTAAGTAAAATTCACTTTGATAATCAGTATTAAGTTGTTATAGCTAAGTAAATTATATCTTCAACAGTGATAAGGAGAACAGGCAGCATGATTTAATGACCAAATAGATACGAAGAATGTTACTAATACAATCATGAAACCAGACCAGCATGTTGGTAATACTTAGATTAGTTGTAGAACAGAATTTTAATAAAACCAAGATTATAAATTTGATCCTGATATGCACCTGCTCCATGAGCTCTGGATAAAAATTTATATATCCTTCACCAATTTCAGCTGGAAGCCCTTTTGGTAACAGATAGGCAAGGTGAGAATGTGAATACATTAAGTACAATCCATTACTGCCTTGGACAAGTTCTCAAGGATTGTTTTATTATTAATTAGGGTTCAAACTGTCAAATTTCTCATCGAGAAAGGAATGGGTTTAGGATGATACTAAATGACAGGGAAACATCAGAATTAACTTATGAAACTTTTAAATAATACATATGTATGAGCGTTCCCCTCATACTTTCATTCACTAAGACTAGGTTCAAACCTAGATATTTTTAAAACTCAACAGTTGATTCTCATGTGACTTCACTGTTAAGATCCACTAAATGAGGCAGTTATGAACTTTCATTTTTCCCAGATTTTGAAGTGTTAATAGGAAACACATACCTTTAAGACTGAAAGTTCAGAAATCAGCAACTAGAAAAGGAAAGGAATACTAAATATTTTATAATCAAGGTTGTGTAGTTAAATGACATTAAAGGAGCCTATATAACCAGAAAGAGGGAATTAGGTCTTTGAAAATAATCACAATTAATAAAGAAATACAATTTGTTCAAAATTTAGTTCTTTATTTCAGTTCAGTGGTTGTTTCAGATATTTTATTTTATTTGAGTGTTGAATAAGAGTACACTAGGTATTATTAAATAAACTATGATATTAGGCCTTTAGCTCAAAGCAAAATACTGTGTTTGATTTTGGACATCTTGCCAGTATGATGTAATATCATAGGGAGGTGTTTGTTAGGGATTTAGAAAAATGGCACCAAAGTTTAAATGTGGTAATCATGAAAAAAGGCATCACATACAGGTGATCATTTAAGTTAGGAGAAATGTTAATTTTTAGAAGGAAAAAAATTAGGAAGTCTATATTAGAGATTAGGAACAGGGAAGTAGAACAGATAGGGATGACTATATTGGTAGTACCCTTAGGAATGTTGTATAATAGGAGAGAGAGTTTCAAGCAGAAATTAATTGTATCAAATACATTGAATCCTAGGAGAATAAATATGGGTTAACAGTAAATCATAAAATTATCTCTCAGAAAGATGATAATGTATAACCACCACCAGCAGTTTTAGAAATGCAGTGTTTAAAGAGTTTCTTTGGGAAGGGAGGTGATTTCAGTTTTGAAAGTTTGTAAGGATAAGTCAAGAGTCATGATTTGACATTCATAAGCAGCATAGGACTGCTTAGGAATGCGAAAGCAGTTGAGTCAGAAGATTAAGTCAGAAAACTGGGTTTCATCCAGATATGCTACTGAGAAGCACCACAAACTTGAACAAGTTTTCTGAACTATAAAATAGCTAAATTACCATGTGTTCATTACAAGAGCCTATGAGAAATAAAGGGATAGTGTATACGTGTGAATATTTTGTATATAGTATGACATTGTTTTCCATATTAGTATTTGAATAGGTTAACATTTTATTAACTTCTTGCTTTAAGTGAACATTACGTCACAAATTATAAAATGTATACAAATCTTTTACTTTCTGCATTTTTTAAAATGCATTTTCACTGAGAAATTTAAATGTTATAAAATGTACATATTGATTTAGGTTCATCGAGTTGAAGAAGAAATGCGTGGACTTCTGGAAGAAACATGCAAGAACAAAAAAGCAATGGAAACAAAAATTAAGCAACTTGCTTTTGCTCTAAGTCAAATTCAGCAAGAAATTTGATGATTCTGAGAACAAATTTAATTGAAATGGATCGGCAGGCCTATTGTAAAAATGATTAAATATTGTAATAGTAGTAACTGCTGTGACTTTGAAATGTCTCTTTCTACACATTTCATTCTGATTTTATTTTAAAAGACTTTTGATCAAGTATTAATTGTATATGTAGGTTTTTTTTATAATAAATTGTTGACAATTATGTGTATTAGAAAAACCTATCAAAATAACTAGACTTAAAACACTTTTTCTTGTTTCTGTGCTATACATTGTCTGGTCATTACACATTTGCCTATAAGTATGTTAATGAAAATTTAGTATTTTGACTACATGAGGGAAAGTATTTTAATACTGTTAACTTTACTGAGTTGATGAACTAATTATATTTATTGGTTCCTTCAGTTGAGGTAGCTCCATTCTTTTAAAATGCTCATAAGTGTAGCCAAAAAATATTTTAAATCTGTATATGAGATGTGGTATTTTTAAGAATGCATATATATGTCTCCACATCATTCATAATGACTCCTTTTTAGTTAATGAGGAGAATTCTTATTTTACAATCTAAAACACTTTTATTCCATTTCATATCAGTTATTTATTCCTATTTCAGTTTTGTCATCTCTTATGTTCCTGTGTATGCAGAACAAAGATCTGAATACTATTCTCCTTAGCATTTCTGAAAGAAAGAGAATATAATACCAAACTCTAACATAGCCAGTGAACTATGTTTTTTTTAAATTAAATGCAATCAGAAAAAATGTAAAGAAAGGGCCTCATTTGTTACAGGCAAGGTTTATACTGAAATCTCTGGGAGATCAAGCATATCAGCACGTAATGGGAGCCTATAGGGAATGGGAGGACATAAGAAATATTGGGGAAAATAATAGCTGGAACCTTCCTTAATATGATGAAAAAGATGAACCTACATGTTCGAGAACTTCAGTAAAACTCAGGATAAATAAACACAAAGAGAACCACACCTAGACACTTCACAGTCAAACTGTTGGGGGAAATCTTGAAAGTAGCAAGAAAATATGATTTAATGTAAAGAAATAATCAACAGTTGAGAAATTTCTCTTCTCATGAGAAATAATGGAGACTAGAAGGCAGTGACGGACATATTTTAGGTACAGGAAATAAAAGAACAATAAGTCAAGAATTCTACATCCAACAAAATTATCCTTCAAAATAAAATGCAAAACACACTAGATGCAGTGGGCTGACAAAGTTTTCAACAACAACCAAAAAATCAGCTAAGAATTCTATATCCAGCAAAACTGTCTTTCAAATGAAGCCAAAATAAAGTCAAGTCATTCTCAGGTACAGCTGGGAAATATGTTCCTACCAGACCCACTTTAACAAAAAAAGGCTGAAGGAAGTTCTTACTTCAGATCCTTTCAGAATGTGACCCTAGAGAGTAATTTGAATAAACATGAGAAGAAATACTCATAAAGCGAAATATATAATTATAAAAAAATATAAATACATATTTTCCCTTCATCTCTTAACTGATTAAAGAATCAAAAAATATAAAATAATGTATATAATTATATTATTGGGAGTAAAACAAAATGTAACATTTCTCCATATCAGCACAAAGGTGGATGGAAGCAAAGCTGTATTGGGAAGTAGGGAAATAGGAGATAGTAACTTGAAACCCATAGGAACAAGTGACAATAATGAGTTGTAAATATGAAAATTAATTTAACTATGAATATATATATTTGCTGTCCTACTTGGACTTTATATAAAACAACCAAACAGTTTCATAACAAAAAGAGGAAGAAAATAGAACTAAATAGAAACATTTCTACATTTCACTGAAATTGGGTTAGTATAAATCTGTTGTGTATGTAAATTTGTGAAGTCATTAAGGATGTAACTCATATAACCAAAAAATAGTCAAAGTGAATTAAAACGTTACACTAGAAAATATTTGTGTAATACAAAAGTAGGAAAAAGCAATAAAGTATTAAGCAATTTTTAAATGCAGTAAAGAAAGCAAGATAGAAAACAGTAAAATGACATAGATAAATTTAAAATTTGCATAATTTATATCAATAATTACATTGTGTGACTGGATTAAATGATCCAATCAAAAGAATGGGTAAGAAAACAAGATCCAACTACATAACACTTTCAAATATGCAAATAGGTTGGAAATATCAGTAAAAGGATAGAAAACAGCGACCATAAGAAAGATGGAGTGACTACTAATATCAGAAAAAAAGAGACTAAAAAATTGTACTAGAAGAGATGAAACAATGTCAATTCATCAGGAATAAGAAGTATATACATGGATACACCTAACAACATATTCCCCAAATTCACGAAGAAAAACTGACAAGGACTTGAAGGTGGGAATGGGGTGGGGACAAGATTATTCAATAGGAACACAAACCCTCCCTGGTGATTCAGTGGTAAAGAATCGACCTGCCAATGCAGGGAACACAGGTTTGATCCCTGGGCCAGGAAGATCCCATGTGCCATAGATCACCTAAGCCCATGCGCCAGAGTTACCAAGCCTGTGCTTGAGTTGGTGAACCACAGCTACTTCAGCCCAAGCGCTGCAACCGCTAAGCCCGTGCACTTTCAGCCCAAGGTCTGCAACAAGAGAAGCCACCCCAGTGAGAAGCCCACACGCTGTGACTGGAGAGTAGACCCTGCTCCCCGCAACTGAAACCCCATGCTCAGCAACAAAGACCTGGTACAGTCAAAGAAACAGTAGGAAATCACCACTTTCAACAACAGACAGAAAGTGAAGCAGATCAGCAAGAAAATGGAAGACTTCAACAACACTAGACCTACTAGGCCTAACAGACAACTGTAGAACACTTTAAGAACAGAATCTTCACATCCTTCCGAAGTGCACCTGGAGCCTTCTGCAGTACAGATGAGACGCAAGGTCAACAAGTAAGCCTCAGTGGATTTGGAAGTATTGAAATCACACAAAGTAATACTTGGCCACTTGATACAAAGAGCTGACTCATTTGAAAAGACCCTGATGCTAGGAAAGATTGATGGCAGGAGGAGAAGGGGACGACAGAGGATAAGCTGGTCGGATAACATCACTAACTCGATGGACATGGGTTTGGGTGGACTCTGGGAGTTGGTGATGGACAGGGAGGCCTGGCATCCTGCAGTCCATGGGGTTGCAAAGAGTTGGACATGACTGAGCAACTGAACTGAACTGAACTGATGCTCTCTGAACACAATGAACTGAAATTAGAAAAGAATAACAAATTTGGGAAATTTACAGTGTGGAAATGAACACTACCATATCAAAGAATAAATCATGAAATTAGAAAAATTCTTTGAGGTGAATGGAAATAGAAAATACAAGATGTAGCTAAAGTAATTAGAAGGAAATTTTTGTCTGCAAGCAACTATATGAAAAAAATATTTGAAATCAACATCCTAACCTTCCACCTATAGTGTTAGTCACTCTGTCGTGACCAACTCTGCAATCCCATGTACAATAGCCCAGCAGGCTCCTCTGTCCATAGAATTCTCCAGGCAAGAATTCTGGAGTGGGTAGCCTTTCCCTTCTCCAGAGGATCTTCCCAACCCTGGGATGGAACCTGTGTCTCCTGCATTGCAGGCAGATTCGTTACCATCTGAACCACCAGGGAAGCCCTCCACGTATGAGATACTGAAAAGGAGGAAACTACAGCCAAAGCAGACAAAGAAAAATTAGAGCAAACATTAATGAAAGAAAAAACGCACCTAAATTTTCGACTTTGAGAAATTGACAAATCTTGAGGTAGATTAATTAAGGGAAAAAAGGCTTAAATTACTAGAATCAAGAATGAATACATGGAAATAACAATAAGAGTGGGAGGAAACTTTGGAAGCTGATGAATATGTTTACTTCCTTATGATGGTCATAATTTCTTATGTGTATACTTATTCTCATCAAATTGTGTAGAATAAATATGTACAGCTTTTACATGTCAATCATACCTAAATTGGTTTAAATTTTTTTTAATTCCATTGACAATAAATTTTAAACATAAAATTCTTAGGTTTTTATTTAACAAACGTTCAAATCTCACACTCTGAAAACTACAAAACATTATTGAAAGACAAATATTCATGGAATAGAAGACTTAATATTGACAAAATGGTAATTCTCCCCCAAATTCATCTACAGATTAAATGCAATCCCCACCAAAATCTCAGCTAGCTAGCTTATTTGCATAAGCTGACAACATGTCTCTAAAATTCATATAGAAATTCAAGGAATCTAGGCCAAAACAATCTTCAAAAAGGAAAAGCTGGAAAACTCACACTTCCTCATTTAAAAACTTAACTAGAAAACTACAGGAGAAAAGCAGTCAAGGTGGTAGAGGTGAGGGAACCTAAGCTCACTTCCTCTCAGGAGCAACCCAGAATCACAACAATCTGCAGAATAACCATCATTTTAAAAGACCAAAACCTACCAGAAAATATCATCTACAACTAAAGACATAAGGAGAGAACCAAATGAGACTGGCAAGAGAGGCAGACCCATGATACAATAAAATCTCATACCCACAAGGTGGGCCACCCACAAACTAGAAAATAATTGTATTACAGAGGTTTTCCCACAGGAGGGAGAGCTCTGAGCCCCTCATCAGGGCCCCCAGACTGGGAGTCCAGCACTGGGAAGAGAAACCTCCAGAGCATTCAGCTTTGAAGACCAGTGAGGCTTCACTGCAGAAGCTTCACAGGGTTGGGGGGAAATAGAGACTTCATTCTTAAAGGGCACACACAAAATCTCACATGTACCAGGACCAACAGAGAAAGCAGTAATTTGATAAGTGCCAAGCTAGGCCTACCTGCTGGTCTTGGTGGGTTTCTTAGGGAGGCAAGGGGCAGCTCTGCCCGGCCCTGGGGACATAAACAGTGATGGCAGAGATACAGGGGAGTGTTCATCTATGTGAATTCACTGGAGGCAGACATCTTGCTTGGATCATTAGACTTGGCTCTACTCAATAGCCTGTAGACTCTAGTGATGGAATGCCTCAGGCCAAACAACACAGCCCCACTGGTCAGCAGACAGGCTCCTCAAGACTTCCTGAGCCCACAGCCACCATGGTCCTGCCCACCATGGAACCAAGACCCAGCTCCACCCCTGAGGGGTAGGTACCAGCCCCTCCTGCCTAGAAGCCTGCACAAGCCTCTCAGTCAGTTTAGTCACTCAGTCGTATCCAAATCTTTGCGACCCCATGAACCGCAGCACGCCAGGCCTTCCTGTCCATCACAAACTCCTGGAGTTTACTCAAACACGTCCATTGAGTCGGTGATGCCATCCAACCATCTCATCCTCTCTCGTCCCCTTCTCTTCTTGCCCTCAATCTTTCCCAGCATCAGGGTCTTTTTCAATGAGTCAGTTCTCTGTATCGAGTGGCCAAAGTATTGGAGTTTCAGCTTCAGCATCAGTCCTTCCAATGAACACTCAGGACTGATCTCCTTTAGGATGGACTGTTTCGATCTCCTTGCAGTCCGAGGGATTCTTTTGAGATTCTTCTCCAACACTACAGTTCAAAAGTATCAATTCTTCAGCACCCAGCTTTCTTTATAGTCCAACACTCACATCCATACATGACTACTGGAGAAACCATAGCATTGACTACACGGACCTTCGTTGGTAAATTATGTCTCTGCTTTTTAATATGCTGTCTCGGTTGGTCATAACTTTTCTTCCAAGGAGCAAGTGTCTTTTAATTTCACAGCTGCAGTCACCATTGGCAGTGATTTTGGAGCTCAAAATAATCAAGTTGGTCACTGTTTCTACTGTTTGCCATGAAGTGATGGGACCAGGTGCCATGATCTTAGTTTTCTGAATGTTGAGCTTTAAGCCAACTTTTCCACTCTCTTTCCCTTTCATCAAGAGGCTCTTTAGTTCTTCTTCACTTTCTGCCATCATAAGGGTGGTGTCATCTACATATCTGAGGTTACTGATATTTCTCCCAGCAATCTTGATTCCAGCTTGTGCTTCATCCAGCCCAGCATTTCTCATGATGTACTCTGCAAACAAGTTAAATAAGCACAAGCCTCTATACCAGCCTTAACTACCAGGACACAGATACCAGAAGTAAGAAAACTAAAGTCCCAAAGCCTGCAGGCTGAGTCTGCACATGCAGGCCAGACTCTTTCCTGGGACCAGCTGAACCCTAGCCTTTGGGTGACAGGAGGAGAGGACACTGGGGCCACACAGGAGGCCAGCAGGGACAGTCTCCAAGATAGAGAAACATAAAAATGACTCCACTGTTAGAGGGTGTGCACAAACTCTCATATACCTGGGACCCAGTGCAGAAGCAGTGGTTTGAAAGGAGCCTGGGTCAGACCTACATGAGGATCTTGGGAGAGTTTCCTGGAGAGGAAACTGGAGCTCGCCCTAGGGACTTAGACGCTGGCAGAAGCCATTCTAGGGAGTTCATTTCTACCTCATGGATACTGGTGCTGGCACGTGCCCATGTGGAATCTTCCCTCAGCTCATAAGCCTCAGGACGCAACCCTGCCCCTACCCACCAGCCTACAGTCACCAATACTAGCGGGCAGGCACCTGGCCCTGCCCACCAGTGAGCCTGCTCTAGCCTTGGAACCATCCTCAGAGGCCAGAGGGCTAATCCTAACCTCAGGACAACTGAACCCCCATAGTCTATGAACCCAGCCCACCCACTAACGGTCCAGCACGAGCCCAGGGATGGGTGGGCCTTGGCCTCGCCCACCGGCAGGCCCACCCAAGCTACAGAACATGAGAGGGGTGTCAGGAACCAATGCTATCCAACATCAGTTCTGGGACTCCACGGGCCCTGCAAGTGGGCCTCAGGATGTGGTTATGCCTGCGAAAAGGTTAGCACTAGCCCCAAGTTCACCCACCAGTGGGCAGGAACCAACCCCGGGATCTCCTGAAACCTGATCCAGCCCACTGCACTGGTGAGTGAGTATTAGTCCTCTGAGCCTCTTTAGCCGACTACCTCATGACCTGGTCTCAACAACCAATGGTCAGCAGCCTCCACACAAGGCAGGGCCTGGCCACCAGCTGGACCAGGGACTAATCAAGCCTATCTGACTGCCCACAGTAGTCAGCCTGCCACAACAGAAGGACCCTAGCAGCCCACATCGAGGTACCCCTAGAGCGACAAGAGGGGAGAAGACTGCTGGGACTCATAGCTGTGTCTCCTACAAGAAGCTACTGTTGGGAAATACAAGAAACCTCCCAAATATACAGAAATAAAACATCTAGTCAAGCAAAATAAAGTGACAGAGGAACATGTTCCAAATGAAGGAACAAGATAAAACTCCAGAAAAAGAAGTGGAGATAGGCAATCTACCTGGAAAGAATTCAGGATGAATGATTTTTAAAGACGATAAAAGAACTTGGTAAAGAATGGAATTCTTTAGTGCAGAACTACAAGTATTTAACAGCAGAATTAGAAAATACAGATAACAACCAAAGATGAATATAATAACTGAAGTGAAAAATACACTAGAAGAAATCAACAGTAGACTGAATAATACAGACGAATGGATCAGCAACATGGAAGACAGGGTATTGGAAATCACTGTTGCTAAACAGAAAGTTGGACTATAAAGAAAGCTGAGAGCGGAAGAATTGATGCTTTTGAACTGTGGTGTTGGAGAAGACTCTTGAGAGTCCTGTGGACTGCAAGGAGATCCAACCAGTCCATCCTAAAGGAGATCAGTCCTGGGTGTTCATGGGAAGGACTGATGCTGAAGCTGAAATTCCAATACTTTGGCCACCTGATGCGAAGAGCTGACTCATTTGAAAAGACCGTGATGCTGGGAAAGATTGAGGGCGGGAGGAGAAGGGGACGACAGAGGATGAGATGGTTGAATGGCATCACCGACTCAGTGGACATGAGCTTGAGTAAACTCCGGGAGTTTGTGATGGACAGGGAGCTGGCGTGCTGCAGTCCATGGGGTCGCAAAGAGTCGGACACGACTGAGCCACTGAACTGAACTGAACTGAAGCCCCTTTTCCCACTCGCGGAATCCACCTCCCGCCCCGCCCCCTCTCGCCCCGCCCACCCCTCCCGCCTCCTCCCTTATCACCCCTATCGTCTCGCCCCGCCCAGCCCTCCCCTCCCGCCTTCAGCGAAGCGCGTTTCCCAGCGCCAGCGCGCCGTGCGTCACTTCCGGCCATTTAAAGGCGGGCCCCGCCCCCGGCGCGCCGGCTCGCGCTCGCACCCCGCCCCCGGTCGCGGCCCCCTGTTCACGGCCCACTTGGGGAGGGGAGGGAAGGGGTGGAGGCCTCAGGTGGGTGGGCGCCGCGCACCTGTAGCTGCCAGGAGCCCGCGACCCCTCGGCGGGCGGCGACGGCCGCGGCCGCCGCGGGTCCGGCCCGGCAGGTGGCGGAGCGCGGGGACGCGATGGCGGCGGCCGAGCCCGCGAGCTGCGCGCCGCCCGGGGCCGGCAGCAGCCGGCACGAGAAGAGCCTGGGGCTGCTCACCGCCAAGTTCGTGTCGCTGCTGCAGGAGGCCAAGGACGGCGTGCTGGACCTCAAGGCGGTGAGCGCGGGCTGCGGTCTCAGGAGGAGGAAGGGCGGGCCGCTGGGTGAGGGGCGCGGGGCCTGAGCAGGGGCCGCGCCGCCGACAAAGAGCCGCGGCGCCCGCGTGGCGTTCACCTCAGCGCGCGCGGCCTGGGCCGGGGCGCCCTGGGGGTCTCCGCTGGTGCGGACTGGCGGCTATTGTAGGCGACTCCTGTGAGGGCGTCTGTCGGTTGTTGAAAACACGCAAGCAGGCAAAACCCGAGTTTGCCACCTCTTGTGGATGAAACAAAACGTGAACTCTTCAGTCCTCCTCTTAAAATAAGAATAGTAAATAAAAGCGCCTCTCCCTCTTAAACTTCTTGTCACAATCCTGGTGACTTAAGAGGGATGTTTGATTTGTGAGTTAATTTGGTATCTGAAGCAAGCAAGCGAAACCGGTGTTTGCCACCTCTTCTGAATGAAGCAAAAAAGTCAACCCTTCAGTCCTCTTAAAATAATAGTAAATAAAAACTCCACTTTTACACTTTTCACAATCCTGATGACTAAGAGGGATGTTTGATTTGTGAGTTAATTTGGTATCTGAAGCAAGCAAACAAAACCCGAGTTTGCCACCTCTTCTGGATGAAACAAAAACGAAGTGAACTCTTCACTATTATTTTAAGTCATCCTCTTAAAATAATAATAGTAAATAAAAACACCTCTGGCTCTTACACTTCTTTTCATAACCCTGATGACTAAGGCATGTTTGATTTGCGACTTAATATGGTATCTGATACACATGTATAAAAGTGAGACTTGGCCATCACACGGCGAGGGGATGTTTTATAACTTCCACCAAAAGAGATGGAAGCGCCGCGTAAAGTCTCCGGTTTCCCGAGACCGTGTGCTTGGTCTGTTACTACAGTTTCAGAATTTTCAAACAACAACATGCATCAAAAACTGTTCTGTTAAACAAAGTGACTTAACCGTTCCAGGCCGGATTTGGAAGGATTCCACACCGCTGAGGAGCAAGAGAATGTGATCACTTGAATTAAAATTCAGCCAGCACACCCAGTTTAAGAACTAAAGCTTTAAGAACAAATGAAAATTTAATGAGTCAGTAAGCATCGCAGGCCTTTCCTAGGCATTACCCCTGAATCTGGTCTGACACGGGGGATTGGTCCTAGCCCCTAAGGGAGTGTTGGGACAACCTTACCTCCCTTGAAGGCTGCAGTTATCAAGACTGTGCTGACAGTAGGCTGCAGCATCTGAGCAGAGAGGGTCTTCTAGTTCTCCCTGACCTGAAAAAAAAAAGAGGCCAACTTGATGGTCCCTGCTAGGAGTCCTCCTCTCAGGTTGCCCTGGGAGGTGAGGTGTGTCTTGGAATGTCCTCTCCATCTCTTGGGTGTAGTAGGTGTTCAGTAAGTGATTGTTGAGTTATCTGAATTGTTCTACTTTATACAAACAAGGCGTGATGCACAAATTTTGCATTTTTGGAAGTGATTTCTAGTCTTTTTTTCTGAAAGTGTTATTTTTAGAATTTTCCTATACCTTTTGGAAATTCTGGTCCTTTTCTTCCCTGTCCCCTACCCCCAGCTCTTTCCTCCATACTTCTCTCCCTCCCTAAAAGTGGTTTACAGCATATATAATAGTTATGAACTAAATTGGATTCTCTTTAAAGAATGTCACAGTAAGTCATGAGGTCATCGATGAAAGCCAGGGATGTTACACAACACAGCTTGCAAACTGCTATTCAGAATCTAGAAATTCAGTTGTAGCCTGTGACTTTAGTACGGAATCAGGAGAATTTGGGGTTTTCCAGATGAAACTGAGCTCTAAGGGCTGACTGTGAGGGCTTCTACAACTTGCCTTGGAATAGGATGGAACTTTGCCCTTGCTTTTCTCTCAATTCTTTGTGTTCTTCCTGTTTCATCTGTGGTCATATTTTGTTGTCCAGAAGTCAAAAAGGCAGTGGGCAGGAAGTGGATTTTTAATCTTTCCTAACAACTTTGTTTCATTCATCCTGAAACTTTCCTAAAAGTTCAAAGGTTTCTGCAGTAACAGTAGGTCTCATTATATTAATGACTTTTTACTTGTAGAGAGCAGTTTGAAAAACCAGTATTCTTTTTTACATATATATGAATATGTTTGTAAATTTCACTTATTTACATTTGCTTATATATGTGTAAAATCTTATATTATAAAAGTCTTATACTGAAATCTTTCCAAAGATATTTCTTACTGTGCACCATTGTAAAAGATCATAACGACTTTTGATGATATATGTTGAAGATGGATTAACTGATAAGTTTCTCTAATTTGAAATTAATTATAAAATCATTTTATATTCTTACTTGGGAGTAGTGTATTTCTTACATTCTTACTTGGAGATGGTTTATTTCAACCTTATGCACTTGATATTTTTTAAGAGCAATTAATGAAAGATTTCTGTGAATATCATGAATATAAAAAATACTATTTTTTACTTGGATGTGTATTTAACCATCACATCCAAGTGTCTTAGATATCCATAAAATATCCACACCAGGTACGCGCTATTTTTTTCCTAACTTAGGACATATACACTGAAAAATAAGAACATAATGTTGTATCTTAGTGATAACTTTCTTCTTAGTAATTTAACTAATTGAGGACATAGCTTAACAAAGCAAACACATTCTAATAAAGATAATCTAGTATAATTTAACCATAAGGAAGGAATAGAAACACCTTTGAAGTAGTTTAAGATATTTTATTCAATATCTTCCTCCTACACCCCCACCGTATAGCCTCATTTACAACAGTGGAAGTAGGGTAGTTACTCTCTGTTTATTCCAGTGAGATGACAAGTTACATCATGGTCCTCTCCATTTATGCAGTTTGTCAATTTATGCTGTTAGTAGTTGGCATTTATTGCAGGTTTAGTACATGCCAGGCATTTTACACATGCTAACTAATGTTATCCTCCTAACTTTAAATTTGGGCTAATCATCCCCAATTCACAGATGAGAAAACTGATAGGTTAAGTAACTTGCCTAATGTCACACAGTAGAAAGTGACAGCTGTGACTTGAAACTAGACCATTTTTTCTTCTTTTCTAGGCTATACGGCCGTTCAGTACTCCTAAAAAAGTTAATTTCTTATTTACGTTTTTCATCTGTGTAAGGGCATGGAATCTTTCTTAAAAGAAAAATACGAGATTATTTTTATTATACTTCTACTCACGATAGAAGAGAAAGTATTAATCTCCTGCATTGAAAATGAAGATATTGATGGCAAATTCCATAATATATCATAAATTAAACTAGTCCTATTTGTCTAGAACTAAGAATTTAAGTAAGATAGTTATGACTGTCTATATATTGCTGTAAAAATTCCTATTATAACTAGGTTTTCATATTTGCCATTTTGATGCCATATTCAACTTTTTAAGTATGCTTGATTGCTTATCTTTTTAATTATAATTGTTAAAGTTATCAATTGCCTGAATCATACCTGGATTCATATGATAAAATATTTATGGTGTTTCTTATCTCACAGGTCCTTGACTCACAGCCATTTATGATTACCTGATTAATACACATCCTGCAAGAAATACATGATTTAATCTAAGGCCTCAGTTTGTGACATTGAGCAAAGATGTGATGTTAGAGAATAAAGCAAGGATTATCCTAGGGAGAGAGATTTAGATGGAACAGCCAGAACTTTAGTACGTGCTTAAATCTTCACAGGACAATGTAACTTGTGAGTATATACCCCAAATAACTGAAAACAGTGTCTTCAACATGTCCCTGTACACTATGTTCATAATAGCATAATTCACAATAGCCGGAACGTGGACACAACCCATCCACAAATGAATTAGATAAGCAAAATGTGAAAATATATACGTATAATGGAAGGTTATGCGACCTTAAAAAGGAAGGGATTTCTGACACATGCATAGATGAACCTTTAATACCTTCAGTTCAGTTCAGTTGCTCAGTCATGTCTGACTCTTTGCGACCCCATGAATCACAGCACGCCAGGCCTCCCTGTCCATCACCAACTTCTGGAGTTTACCCAAACTCATGTCCATCGAGTCAGTGATGCCATCGAGCCATCTTATCCTCTGTCATCCTCTTCTCCTGCCCCCAATCCCTCCCAGAGTCAGGGTCTTTTCCAGTGAGTCAACTCTTGGCATGAGGTAGCCAAAGTATTGGAGTTTCAGCTTTAGCATCAGTCCTTAAAAAGAACACCCAGGGCTGATCTCCTTCAGAATGGACTGGTTGGATCTCCTTGCAGTCCAGGGGACTCTCAAGAGTCTTCTCCAACACCACAGTTCAAAAGCATCAATTCGGTGCTCAGCCTTCTTCACAGTCCAACTCTCACATCCATACATGACCACTGGAAAAACCATAGCCTTGACTAGACGGACCTTAGTCAGCAAAGTAGTGTCTCTGCTTTTGAATATACTGTCTAGGTTGGTCATAACTTTTCTTCCAAGGAGTAAGCGTCTTTTAATTTCATGGCTGTAGTCACCATCTGCAGTGATTTTCAGTTCAGTTCAGTTCAGTCGCTCAGTCATGTCCGACTCTTTGCGACCCCATGAATCACAGCACACCAGGCCTCCCTGTCCATCACCAACTCCCAGAGTTCATTCAGACTCACGTCCATCTAGTCAGACTCACGTCCATCTAGTCAGTGATGCCATCCAGCCATCTCATCCTCTGTTGTCCCCTTCTCCTCCTGCCCCCAATCCCTCCCAGCATCAGAGTCTTTTTTACTGAGTCAACCCTTCTCATGAGGTGGCCAAAGTACTGGAATTTCAGCTTTAGCATCCTTCCAAAGAACACCCAGGGCTGATCTCCTTCCGAATGGACTGGTTGGAGCTCCTTGCAGTCCAAGGGACTCAAGAGTTTCCTCCAACACCACAGTTCAAAAGCATCAATTCTACGGCACTCAGCTTTCTTCACAGTCCAACTCTCACATCCATACATGACCACTGGAAAAACCATAGCAGTGATTTCGGAGCCCCCCAAAATAAAGTCTGACACTGTTTCCCCATCTATTTGCCATGAAGTGATGGGACCAGATGCCATGATCTTAGTTTTCTGCATGTTGAGCTTTAAGCCAACTTTTTCACTCTCCTCTTTCACTTTCATCAAGAGGCTCTTTAATTCTTCACTTTCTGCCTGTAAGGGTGGTGTCATCTACATATCTGAGGTTACTGATATTTCTCCTGGCAATCTTGATTCCAGCTTGTCCTTCTTCCAGCCCAGCGTTTCTCATGATGTACTCTGCATACAAGTTAAATAAGCACAAGCCTCTAGACCAGCCTTAACTACCAGGACACAGATACCAGAAGTAAGGAAACTAAAGTCCCAAAGCCTGCAGGCTGAGTCCGCACATGCAGATTAGACACTTTCCCCAATTTGTTACACCTTTTTATAGCTGCGGTGGTAACTTTAATTTTTTCAAATTGTAAACATAAATTTTGAGAGCCTCAATTTAGAGTTGTTGTCAAGAACTCACCATTGTTATAGGTAGGTATATAAGTTGATTCTAGGTTTCTTCCATTCCATTCAGTAAATATGAGTTAACCGGTTTGCACCCTGGCCCCTTCCTTAGTAGCCTTGACTAGATGGACCTTTGTTGACAAAGTAATGTCTCTGCTTTTTAGTATGCTATCTAGGTTGGTCATAACTTTTCTTTAATACCTTAGCTAGTCACAAAAAGACAAATGCTGTATGATTCCACTTATATGAAGTGATCGGAGTAGTCAAGTTCATAGAGACAGAACGCAGAGTTGTTGTTGCTAGGGGAGGGACGAATGGGAAGTTGTTGCTTTGTGGATGTTTTAGGGCTCGGTTGTGCTCCCTCAAAATCTCTCTGTAAAGTCTTTACCCCAGGTACATTAGAATGTGATTGTATTTGGAGACGGGTCTTCGAAGAGATGATTCCGTTAAAATAAGGCCATTAGAGTGAATACGAAGCCAATCTGACTGGTGCCTGTGTAAGAAGAGGCAGTCTGGACCCGCGGGCACTGGGGATGCCTGGACAGAGGGAAGTGCGAGTGAGGACACGGCAAGGAACACCATCTGCAAGCCAAGGAGAGAGACGTCAGAAGAAATCAAGCCTGCCCACACCTTGATCTTGGACTTCAAGCCTCTGGGACTGTGACAAAATTAATTTCTTGTGTTTGAACAACCCAGTCTGTGGTATTTTTATTATGCAGCCCTAGCAAACTAGTAGTGTGGGTGGAGTTTCAGTTATGCAACATGAGAAGAACTCTGGAGAATTGATTGCACAGCAGTGTGAAGGTACTTAAAACTACTAAACTGTACACTTGAACAAGGGTTAAGATGCTAATTTTCAATTCAGTTCAGTCGCTCAGTCCTGTCCTACTCTGCGACCCCATGAATTGCAGCATGCCAGGCCTCCCTGTACATCACCAACTCCCAGAGTTCACTCAGACTGACGTCCATTGAGTCGGTGTTGCCATCCAGCCATCTCATCCTCTGTCATCCCCTTCTCCTCCTGCCCCCAATCCCTCCCAGCATCAGAGTCTTTTTCATTGAGTCAGCTCTTCGCATGAGGTGGCCAAAGTATTGGAATTTCAGCTTTAGCATCATTCCTTCCAAAGAACACCCAGGACTGATCTCCTTTAGGATGGACTGGTTGGACCTCCTTGCAGTCCAAGGGACTCTCAAGAGTCTTCTCCAACACCACAGTTCAAAAGCATCAATTCTTTGGCACTCAGCTTTCTTTACAGTCCAACTCTCACATCCATACATGACCACTGGAAAAACCATAGCCTTGACTAGACAGACCTTTGTTGGCAAAGTAGTGTCTCTGCTTTTGAATATGCTATCTAGGTTGGTCATAACTTTTCTTCCAAGGAGTAAGCATCTTTTCATTTCATGGCTGCAGTCACCATCTGCAGTGATTTTGGAGCCCAAAATGATCTTAGTTTTCTGAATGTTGAGCTTTAAGCTAATTTTTTCACTCTCCTCCTTCACTTTCATCAAGAGTTCCTCTTCACTTTCTGCCCATAAAGGTGGTGTCATCTACATATCTGAGGTTATTGATATTTCTCCCGGCAATCTTGATTCCAGCTTGTGCTTCTTCCAGCCCAGCATTTCTCATGATGTACTCATTCCAATGCCAAAGAATGCTCAAACTACCGCACAATTGCACTCATCTCACATGCTAGTAAAGTAATGCTCAAAGTTCTCCAAGCCAGGCTTCAGCAGTACGTGAACCGTGAACTTCCAGATGTTCAAGCTGGTTTTAGAAAAGGCAGAGGAACTAGAGATCAAATTGCCAACATTCACTGGATCATGGAAAAAGCAAGAGAGAAAACATCTATTTCTGCTTTATTTGCTATGCGAAAGCCTTTGACTATGTGGATCACAATAAACTGGAAAATTCTGAAAGAGATGAGAATACCAGACCACCTGACCTGCCTCTTGAGAAACCTATACACAGGTCAGGAAGCAACAGTTAGAACTGCACATGGAACAACAGACTGGTTCCAAATAGGAAAAGGAGTACGTCAAGGCTGTATATTGTCACCCTGCTTATTTAACTTCTATGCAGAGTACACATGGTTACTAATAGCTAATACTAAGTGACTGACACTAGGCCAGATGCTTTACTTTTGACAATACATTTCACCCATGTAACAAAACCATAAATGAGTTATTACTTGCATTTTGCTCATTAGGAGATTGAGGTTTAATGAGGTTAATTGGCTACAACCAGTATCCACAGAAAAGGAGGTAAGAACCAGATAACCTGATGTCAGACCTGCCTACCTCCAAAGTTTTTGTATAATGTGAAGAACAACTTTTTTTAGAGAACAAGAAAATACACACAAAAAGAAACCGACAGTCTCATTTTCCAGTTCTGGACAGGCTTACAGCTAAAAGAGTACTAAGAGTTCTGCCACTTGTCTACAATGTTTCTTGGCTATGCCCTGCATCCTTTCTGTCTCACCATTAAGGTGGAAGTAGGAAGGAGGCATGAGCCATCCTCAGTGGTGGCAGTAGTTGTGAACTGAGAAGCGCCAGGCAGATTTTCAGTTCAGTTCAGTCACTCAGTTGTGTCTAACTCTGCGACCCCATGGACTGCAGCACACCAGGCCTCCCTGTCCATCACCAACAGCCAGAGCTTGCTCATACTCATGTCCAGTAAGTCATTGATGCCATCCAACCATCTCATCCTCTGTGGTCCCCTTCTACTCCCGGCTTTGATCTTTCCCAGCATCAGGGTCTTTTCCAATGAGTTAGTTCTTCGCATCAGGTAGCCAAAGTATTGGAGTTTCAGCTTCAACATCAATCCTTCCAATGAACATTCAGGACTCCTTTAGGATGGACTGGTTAGATCTCCTTGCAATCCAAGGGACTCTCAAGAGTCTTCTCCAACACCACAGTTCAAAAGCATCAGTTCTTTGGTGCTCAGCTTTCTTTATAGTCCAACTCTCACATCCATATGTGACTACTGGAAAAACTATAGCTTTGACTAGACAGACCTTTGGCAGATTTTATCTTTGTGCAAAACAATAGGCTCTCCACACCAACTCTTCAAGAAAGCTGGAGGCCTTGAAAGGGATTATACCGACTTTCTCAGTGTGTAGACAAAAGATCAAATGCATCAGCATCTCCTGTATCTTTAAAGAAAATAGATTCTAACATCGGACCTAGGAAATCAGATCCTGTAGGGCTAGAGAAGGAGCCTAGGAATTGGTATTTTTAAATAGATACCCGCAAGTGGTTTTGATACATACTGACATCTGAGAACCATGGAATGAACTCTCCTGCCGCCTCTTTTCTGCCTTATTCATGAATCAGAAAGCACTGTTCTGGTAGTTCAGTTCAGTTCAGTCACTCAGTCGTGTCCGACTCTTTGTGACCCCATGAATTGCAGCATGCCAGGCCTCCCTGTCCATCACCAACTCCCGGAGTTCACTCAGACTCATGTCCATCGAGTCAGTTCTGGTAGTAGAAGGAGTTAAATGTTGGAACATAATTGACCCTTTAGCAGCTCACTAAAACTGATGAGAGCTACTCTTGGGGAAATGTTGAAGGCTACGGATGGAAGAAATTACTCTTTTATATGCTCTGGAATAGTCTGCTTGTGTCTGAATAGCAGTATATTGTGGCCAGGTTTGATCCCTGGGTTGGGAAGATCCCCTGGAGGAGGGCATAGCATAGATCCCCTGGAGTGGGAGGGCATCCCACTCCAGTATTCTTGCCTGGAGAATCCTATGGACAGAGGAACCTAGTGGGTTACAGTCCATTGAGTCACAAAGTCAACTGAAGCAACTGATCAGGCACACACACGTGGCATTTAAATCTTACATTACTAATTTGAACGTTATTTCTATAATGGAATAAATTAAAATGTAGTTTTACAGTAAAATTTCGTTCTATTTTACTTACAGGTGAATAGGAAAATTACAAGATTTAAAATTTTATATTGTTAAAAAGAACAAGATTGGCATAACTGTGGCTGATCGTCATTTGTGTTCCAGGGGACTGAGCAGTGGATGAAGTGATGCTCACATGATGCAAGGCCCTCCATCACTGGGGAAGATTCTCTCCTTGACTGGAAACTGGGCACAACTGGAGGCATGTTAGGTATATTCTCATCTAGGGGAAGAGTCGGAGAAGGCAATGGCACCCCACTCCAGTACTGCTGCCTGGAAAATCCCATGGACGGAGGAGCCTGGAAGGCTGCAGTCCATGGGGTCACTGAGGGTCGGACACGACTGAGCAACTTCACTTTCACTCTTCACTTTCATGCATTGAAGAAGGAAATGGCAACCCACTCTAGTGTTCTTGCCTGGAGAATCCCAGGGACGGGGGAGCCCAGTGGGCTGCCGTCTATGGGGTCACAAAGAGTCAGACACGACTGAAGTGACTTAGCAGCAGCAGGGGAAGAGTAAGAAGGATTTAGTTGAGACCCTCAGTTAACAGAGATTTCATTAGCAGAGTGCCCAAGTATTGAGCTTTTGCTAATTTTATGCATCATTTTCTTTTTAGCAACATCTTGTTACATTTTTAAAGGTAGCATTGCTGTTGTTCAGTCGCTAAGTTGTGTCCAACTCTTTTGTGGCCCCATAGACTGTAGCCTGACAGGCTCCTCTGTCCATGGGATTTTCCAGGCAAGAATACTGGAGTGGGTTGCCATTTCCTTCTTCAAAAGGTAACTTAACAGACTAGAGACACACTTTGAATTACTAGCTCACAGGGAAAAAAATAACAGAGAAAGCTGTGAAAAGGATCAAAGGACAAAATGCATGAAAGCATAATACACAGAAAATATAAAATGGGTAATAATTGAAACCTACTAGTTTCTCCAGTATGTGAATGTATCCAATTCCTTTCTCCTTAGTAAGGTGGTTTAGATGGGAAAAATTCAGACATCTGTTGTCTAAAAGAAAAGCACCAACAAAGGAATCAAAAATTTTTAATTGAGGTATACCAGGCAAAGAGAAATCCAGAGTGAAAGTACTAATTTCCAGAGAAAGTCTACCTTAATATCAGGTGCACTCAATGGTATAAACTGATAGAGATCATAATCCAAAGGTGAATCGTAAAAGTCATTGTTTAGATAGTGCATAGCAACATGGATCACACGTGCATTTGTCTGGACGTGTGTTCTACATTATTCTTTAGTATGGTAAATTTGGGTATGACAAATATTTCTTATAAATATATTTCTTTTAGATTTTGCCATTTAAGACTAAATTTCCCCAATTATTAGTTTATGGATCTCCCTTTCTGTCTTAAACTTAATATGTTTGTACAAGGGAGGTTTACCTTTTTAAAGTTTAAGTATATCTGTTGAAATAGCATATAAATAGTAGAAAACTTGGGAAAAAATGAATATAGTCCAGAATAAAAACTACCCAGTACACCACTACCTGAAGAGAGCCACTATTTTCAATTTTCAGTATTTCCCCAATTTGTTACACAGCTTTTTTTAACTTTTATTTTCTCAAATTGTAAACATAAATTTTGAGAGCCTCAATTTAGAGTTGTCATCAAGAACTCAGCATTCTTATAGGTTGGTATATAAGTTGATTCTAGGTTTTTTCCGTTTCATTCGGTAAATACGAGTTGGCCCCTTCCTTAGTAACTTGGAGCTTACAGCTGTGGGGCAGAGGGAGGGAGACGAGACCCTTCTCTGCTGGGAGCTGGACCCTTCTCAGGGCTCAGAGAGGTGTGGCTGCCCTACTGAGCCCGGGACCACGATGGAGAGCCTCCAGGGGCCAGTGAGGGGCGAGCCGGCCCCACAGCCCTCAGAGACTCTGGTGCTGTTGTCACGTATGAAGTGTGAGTATTTAAGGTCAGGTGGTTCTCCTTAGGGACTTCCCTGGTGGCTCAGACGGTAAAAGCATCTGCCTACAATGCGGGAGACATGGGTTCGATCCCTGGGTTGGGAAGATCTGCTGGAGAAGGAAATGGCAACCCACTCTAGGACTCTTGCCTAGAAAATCTCATGGATGGAGGAGCCTGGTAGGCTACAGTCCGTGGGGTCGCAAAGAGTCAGACATGACTGAGTGACTTCACTTCTGTCTACCATCACTGGCCTGAAATCACAGATGTGAAAGAATGTGATTATAGTCACCATAAGCATCTAACAGATGGTTCTCTCCTTAGAGCAGCACCCAGCGCCTCAAGGACCCAGGCCCCTCCGGGCATCCTTCCTCCCCACCCACCCCCCTCCGCCCCAGCCTCTTCCAGCACCCAGCCCTCCAGCCATAGTCCTTCTGGGGCCTTGCCATCTACTCCCGCCCTAGGGCTGCAAGAGCAGGCCTTCCCTTCTGCCTGGAGCAAATGTTTACACACACACACACTGCCCCCCCCCCCACCTTTCTGCCTGGAACACACACACACACACAATCCCATTTATGGAGGAGCCTGGTGGGCTACAGTCCACAGGGTTGCAAAGAGTCGGACACGACTGAACGACTTCACTCACTTTCACTTAAAAGTGGAAGAGGGAGGCAGAAGAGATGGAGCCAGAGAGATGGCCATGTGGAAACAACTCGGCCAGACCATTGCTGGAGGAGAGAGGGAAGTGAAGTCACTCACTCATGTCTGACCCTTGCGACCCCACAGACTGTCGCCTGCCAGGCTCCTCTGTCCGTGGGATTTTCCAGGCAAGAATACTGGAGTGGGTTGCCTTTTCCTTTTCCAGGGGATCTTCCAGACCCAGGGATTGAACCCGAGTTTCCTGCACTGCAGCCAGACTATTTACCATCTGAGCTCCCAGGGAAGCCCTGGAGGAGAGAAGCCACTGGTCAAGGAGTGCCGCAAACTGGAAGCCGAGGTGGGGTCTGCTCTAGAGCACCCCAAAGGAGCATGGCTTTGCCAAGACTTGAACTCAGGGAGGCATGTTTGGACTTCTGTTTATAGAACTATATGATAATACATCTATGTTGAGTTCAGTTGAGTTCAGTCGCTCAGTCATGTCCGACTCTTTGCGACCCCATGAATTGCAGCATGGCAGGCCTCCCTGTCCATCACCCACTCGGCTTTACCCACACTCATGTCCATTGAGTCGATGATGCCATCCAGCCGTCTCATCCTCTGTCATCCCCTTCTCCTCCTGCCCCCAATCCCTCCCAGCATCAGAGTCTTTTCCAATGAGTCAACTCTTCGCATGAGGTGGCCAAAGTATTGGAGTTTCAACTTCAGCATCAGTCCTTCCAATGAACACCTAGGACTGATCTTTAGAATGGACTGGTTGGATTTCCTTGTAGTCCAAGGAACTCTCAAGAGTTTACTTCAACACCACAGTTCAAAAGCATCAATTCTTTGGCGCTTAGCTTTCCTCACAGTCCAACTCTCACATCCATACATGACCACTGGAAAAACCATAGCCTTGACGGACCTTTGTTGGCAAAGTAATGTCTTTCCTTTTGAATATGGTATCTAGGTTGGTCATAACTTTCCTTCCAAGGAGTAAGCGTGTTTTCATTTCATGGCTGCAATCACCATCTACAGTGATTTTGGAGCCCCAAAAATAAAGTCTGACATTAGTGGTAATTTGGATAGCAGCAATAGCAGACTGGCTCAGATGCACTTTCTGGCTCTTTCCCTTTAATCTGAAGTGGCTGAAGTTAGTTCCCGCTTATTCTCTTTCGCAGTTACCTGTTCTTTTTCTTAATACCCTTTATCACAAATGGGGTTGATTCTTCCTTTATTTATTTGCCTGTGGTTCCCTTCTAGACCAAGTGCCCTGTGAGGTGAGGGACTGTGTACACACAGGACCAGTACACACAGGACATGGACTGGTCCAGCCAGTCTGTCATCAGCTTCCAACAAATAGAATGGATGTGATCAAATTTGACTTAGGTGAAAAGGCATTCCCAGCAGGGTATTAAGTGCCAAAGGCCAGTGAAAGAGATGGTACATTTAAGAAGCTATAAATCAGATGACTATTTAGGGAATGTGGTTGTCATTTAGGCATGATTATAGGCCTGAACTAAGGTAGTTCAGTTCAGTCGCTCAGTCGTGCCCGACTCTTTGCGACCCCCTGAACCACAGCACACCAGGCCTCCCTGTCCATCACCAACTCCCGGAGTTTATCAAGACTCATGTCCATTGAGTCAGTGATGCCATCCAACCATCTCATCCTCTGTAGTCCCCTTCTCCTCCTGCCTTCAGTCTTTCCTAACATCAGGTTCTTTTCAAATGCGTTAGCTCTAGAGGCAGTGGAAATATAAAGAAGTGAAGAAATATTTAGTTTTATAAGGGACAGAACTTGGATGCTGAGTCTAGGCAAAGGATTGCTGAGTAATAGCGTGGTCATCAGAGTGGATGGTAGTCATTTTCACTTAGAGGTTACAAAAAGAGAAAAGGAATTTGGAGGAAAGGGAAGTTCAGTTCTAGACTTGTGTGAGATGCCTGCAGGCCATCCTTGAGTGGATATTTGGTGACCTGTGGGATTTATGAATCTGGAGCCCATGAAGAGACCAGGGTTACCAGTTTGATTTCGAAATGATTGGTTTATGAGGTTTAGCATGGACAGAGGACTAAGTGAAATTCTGGGAAACACTCACAGCCCAGAAGCAGCAGAGAAAAAGGAGACTTGAGAGAAAACAGCCTGAGACTGAGGAGGAAGTAAACCTGTGGACTGGTGGCAGCAAGGCCAGGGAACAGTGTTTGAGGAAAGAGGGAACCAGAGTCAAGTGCTTCGGAGGATACAAGACTTTGTAGTATCCATTGGATTTAGCAACAGATGTCCAGGAAACATTTTTGGCATTTAGACATTTTGAATGATTTCTGCTTATGATAATCTAAACAATTACGAGACAATGACTAGATCAAAGGATATTAAAAATGCAAAAAACTTTGATGGCTGTTGTCAAACTGCTTTACAAAACAATGATACTTACAGTCTACTAGATACTTACCGTCTACTAGAAGAGAATAATCATGACCAGGAACCCTCACCACATCAGGAACAGCCCAGTGGCTAAAAGGTCAGCCCACCAGGCTCCTCTGTCCATGGGGATTCTCCAGGCAAGAATACTGGAATGGGTTGCCATGCCCTCCTCCAGGGGATCTTCCCGACCCAGGGATTGAACACAGGTCTCCTGCACTGCAGGCAGATTCTTTACCGTTTGAGGCACCAGGGACGCCTACACCCTGACTTTATTTACCATGTTCAGTGGCCTTAGGCAAGTTACTGAGTTTACTTTCTGCTTTTACAAAAATGGTGAAAATGGTTGTTATACGAATGGCTAAAGGGAGTTCTACGTTTAAAACACTGAAAGTGCCCGGCACGTTGTAAGTGCTGTTTCCAAGTAGATAACTGGGGGTATTCTGATGTTTTCATATTCTGGAGATTTGAAAGGTGATGAATAATAACATCTCTGCTTTTTTTTTCATCAGCTTTATAAAGATATGATTTCCACTCATTCAGTTCAGTTCAGTCGCTCCCTCGTGTCTGACTCTCTGCTCCCATTCTAAGTGTATGATACAGTGAGTCTGACAAAGGCTTGTACCTGTAACCACCACCGCAGCCAGGTGTAGAGAATGTCCATCACCCCAAACAGCTCCCTTTGCCTTCTCCCAGCCACACCCCAACCTCCACACCCCACTGAGGACCATCGCTCCGTTTTCTTTTCCATGGATTAAAACTCAGCTTCATGGGAATGTGCTTACACAGAATGCACTCCAGCTTGAACTGCCTTCCTCACGCCTGTTGTTACCTGTATCAGTTCATTTCTTTCTGTCCCTGATTGGTATTTAGTTTTGTAGCTGCACTTCACTTTGCCTACCCATTCACCTGCTGCTCCCAAATTTGGGCTTTTATTCAGGTACAAGTCTTTTGTGTAGAGGTGTATTTTCATTGTTTCAATTTGCATTTCTTTATTCTTTTGTTGACTTTTTTAAAGTTTTGAAAACTTTTTTAAGGCTGTTAATTTTAGAATGTGAAATGTGTCTTTTGTCTTTTAATTTGTGGTTTTAATGCTTTCTTATATGTGAGTTTTAATTATTGAAATACTCAAATCTTTTATCTTTTCATTTTAATTTCTTCTATAGATTTGACATTTAGAAGTTTTTGGTGAAGGAAATTTTTGATATTTTGATGCATATACGTGTGTGTGTGTGTTTGAGACAGATCCCCAGTTATTTGGGGGTGGGGGTTAATCAGTCTTCAGAATAGGCTGCTGGTCACAGTTACGAAGGAAACTGACATGAAAATGGAGTGTAACTCAGCTATTGGTCACATGCAGTGTAATCGCTTTGAGATATTTAGGTTCATTTTAAAATCCGACTAGTGTATCCTTGAATGTGACAAGTCCAGGTACTCTGAAACCATTGTTTATCCTTTACATAATAAGATTTTTGTCCATAGCCGGAGTTTTCTGATTAGCTAAGGGTTTGTGTCTATTAATAATGTTTCTTATAGAAGAACATTTAACCATTTTGGTTTGAAAAATTTCCAAAATCCATTACATGTCTGCAACTTAAAGCTGAAAAGACTGCACTTAGTTTTAGTATAACTCAGATTAGTCATGATGAATATTATTCTTTGTATCCTTTAGAGGTGATAACCCCGAAGCTTTTGTAAGTCTGGTGGATTATTGCTGTGTCCAATGGCCTCAGCTTTGTCTGCTTTGTGAGTTTTTTATCCTTTCTATAATTTCTGCCACATCCTTTGATGGTTGTTGCGGTTCCTCACCAGAGTCCTGGATGGTACTTCCAGTTTTCTTGTGTACATTGACATTAAATAGCCCCACCATTAGGAATCATAGAAAAGGAATAAATAGGATCCAAATGAGTGAACTCTGAGTAGTAAAATACAGGTTTTTGCTTCTGCAGAAGCCTGCCCTTCTACTTCATTGTGCTTGACTGTGTTCTGAAGTGTTAAAGTTGCAGATAAATAAAGATGATCTTTACATTCCATGATACGTTTTTCAGAGGTCAGTGTTTTCTTACTGTAAGTGAGAAACTGGATCAGTAATAGTCATAATGACTAACACGATGTAATACTTGTGCAAGGCACTCTCCTAAGTATTTTGGATACACTCATTTAATCTCCTCAACATCTAAACTGCTTTCTCACAGCCTAGCCCATATCCCTGACTTCTTTGCCACTTCTGCGGTTCCTAACTTCTAACCATCAGTTCAGTCGCTCAGTCGTGTCCGACGCTGCAGCCCCATGGCCTGCAGCACGCCAGGCCTCCCTGTCCATCACCAACTCCCGGAGCTTACTCAAACTCATGTCCATCAAGTTGGTGATGCCATCCAACCATCTCATCTTCTGTCCTCCCCATCTCTTCCCACCTTCAATCTTTCCCAGCATCAGAGTCTTTTCAGATGAATCAGCTCTTCGCATCAGGTGGCCAAAGTATTGGAGTTTCAGCTTCAGCATCAGTCCTTCCAATGAACACTCAGGACTTATCTCCTTTAGGATGGACTGGTTAAATCCAAAGGACTCTCAAGAGTCTTCTCCAACACCACAGTTCAAAAGCATCAATTCTTTGGTGCTCACCTTTCTTCATAGTCCAACTGTCACATCCATACATGACTGACCATCAGGGTTATAAAAAATATGCAGATGCAGAGCTGGGTGGTAGAATAGCAGATGCTGCTTAGTTTGGTTCCTGGTTTAACAACGTAACATACATGAGAATTTCAAAGCATGCAGCTGGGGACTTGGACTAGCAATCTCTAGAACTGAGTCTTAGCAGGCTTTTCCTACTTCGATATTTTATCAAGTGTCTTCTTTTTCCTTTTGAGAATTCTTTGGTGACTTGTGTAAGACAGTACAATTAAGCTGCTTTTTAAAAGCTTATGCAGAGTCTGTTCAAACATTTTAAGAATTAGAACAAAATTAAAGCTTGTGCACTTGAAAATATTATACAGTAGCAGTTTTGGGATAGTGAAAGCACCGCAGACTTTTAAGGAGAGATTCCTTCAGGAAAAGGTCACTGATTAAAAACACTTGCATGCTTAGTGCTGCTTCTGGAGGGAGCAGTTTGTATCCTTAAAGTAAGTAAGTTATCTTGTGGTTTAATTTCCTTATTAATTTAACATCTACAGATGCCTTGAAAGCACAAAAGCAGCCTCCTCCAGGAACTCTGTCCTTTTTGCCCCCACCTTCAGTAATCTCTCTTTTTTCAGTCTCTTATAAGAGTTCACTTTCCAGAGCTGTTTAATTTTTTCAGCCTCATTCTGGAAGGTGGTAGCCATGGTCTCGAAGTCTTGAATATGTTTACAATTTTTTTTTTACTGGTCATCATTTTAAAATAAATACTTGGAAATGAAGATCTTTCTGCTTTTTCAGACCATTTTTGTACTCTCAATGAAACCATCAGTGGTACTTGAATTGCTATTCAGTGCATCTGTATAGCTTGGGAACTTTTGACTGTCTACCACATGTATTTAAAGTATTTTAAAATGATAGCCCATTTGAAAATATTTTGCCACAAATTTGTTTCATAAATGTATAACTAATGCCAAATTCCATCTGACTGTTCATTAGCCTTCTGAATCGTTTCCTAAAAAACAAGGAGAATGATACCTACTTTACAAAGCAGTTGTGAACATTAAATTAGATAATATCTGTGAAAGATACTATTACACAGTTATCCCATTACTGGCTTATAAATGATTCTTCTTAACTGTGGGTTGAAATCAAACATTTTACATCTCAATTATCTTTAACAGTGTTTGAAATGAGTAATCTTATCAGGAGATAAAGCAAAATAACATTATCGAGCACAGACGAAAATGAATTTGCTCAGGTTTTTAAAAAGTTCTCATTAAAATATTTTATAAGCCATCTTGTTGCGTCACTTGAGGTCCTCCTACCCTATTTTCAGGATCCCATCACTTGTGCATGTTTGTGTGCATGTGTGTATACTAACTGATGTTTTGTAGTGTTTCTGTTGCACAGTTTTGATTTTTGGATCTGGACCTCCTCGCTGTAATGTTAGTCTCAGAAGCACAGTAGCTAAGACATCGAGTGCACGTGTGTCAACAGTTGTGGTCCTGGAAGAGAGTGAAGTTTCTGCTTTGCAGATGGAGAGCCTGAAAGACTGGACGTTTCCGTAGTTACTGTGTTTATGTCAGCCCTTTTGAATGCAGTGTCAGGCTCCATGGGGATAACATTCTTGAGCAAATGAGCTGCAACTAATCCTAACGCAAATAAAGCTAGCAGCCATCTCTCCATCCCCCAGTTAGCACCGAGTCTTACTGGAGTCATCTGCTAAAGTGAGGGGGCGGGGCCAGAATGTCCCTGAAGCCCTGTTAGCACTTACTCGTGATCTCTGTCAGCTCTCTGGGTTGTTTGACTTGTCTACCTCTTAAAGCATCACAGGCTCTTACTTTGTTCCAACTATGGATATCACTTGTTTACTGGTGGTGACATTTTTAGAAAAAGATCTCATATTTGGAGGGGAGATCTGTGTCAAAGGGTTCTGTCTGTCCTGAAAACTCAAGCATCTAGTAGATGCTTCCTTTATGGCTTATGCTCCCCTTATGGTCAGGTGTTACAATAGTAAATGTAAACTTTCAGAGTAAATTTGATGCATTTGACACATGGGCATTTATTCAGTGCTACAGGGCAGCATGGGATGAAGCCGCCCCCGTTTTGTTCTCTCTCTGTCCCTCGTCAACACCCCAGCAATCTGCAGGGCCTCAGGGAAATGCCCAGTAATGCCAGTGGCTCTCACTTTAAATTCAGGACCACTGAGCCCAACGGGGCCTTAGTGGGGCCCAGCATTGCTGCTTCAAGGCTTGCTTACCTCGGTCTCTCCTAGACAAGGATCACACTTTCTCCTCTCTCAGCCACTTCTCTCCTTTCTCTGCTGGAGGAAAAGCACCCAGAAGGAGGTGCCTAACCTCTCACCTTATCTACTGCCGTATAACCTCTCACTGTATCTACCGCCTTGCATGCGCGCGCTCCTGCGGAGTTCCGGTTGGCATAGTGCCCTCTTACTGTCTAGGGCTGATCGCCCCGGCTCATCTGGTCACGTCCCCCACTGCCCACTTTCCGCTCTCTCTTTGGTGGCTGTCCCTTCTCTCTCCTGCATCATGAATTATCCCCCTATCCCCTTGACCAGGTCATTCCTCTCAGCATCCTCACGTGTGGAAATCATTTCCTTTAAAAGGAAAGAGATGAAGGAAAGTGGAAACTTCCTGGGGAGGCCCCATAGTTTCCTGCAGCTGCTGTCCCACTTCTCTGTTCCTCTTCCCAGTAAATATCCCCAGAAGAGCTGTCCACTCCAACTTTCCTTTCAGTTCAGTTCAGTTCAGTCGCTCAGTCATGTCCAACTCTTTGCGACCCCATGAATCACAGCACACCAGGCCTCCCTGTCCATCACCAACTCCCAGAGTTCACTCAGACTCACATCCATCGAGTCAGTGATGCCATCCAGCCATCTCATCCTCTGTCGCCCCCTTCTCCTCCTGCCCCCAATCCCTCCCAGCATCAGAGTCTTTTCCAGTGAGTCAACACTTCTCATGAGGTGGCCAAAGTACTGGAGTTTCAGCTTCAGCATGTGACTGGTGATAGAAGCAAGGTCCAATGCTGTAAAGAGCAGTATTGCATAGGAACCTGGAATGTCAGGTCCATGAATCAAGGCAAATTAGAAGTGGTCAAACAGGAGATGGCAACAGTGAACGTCGACATTCTGGGAATCAGCAAACTAAAATGGATTGGAATGGGTGAATTTAACTCAGATGACCATTATATCTACTACTGCAGGCAGGAATCCCTTAGAAGAAATGGAGTAGCCATCATGGTCAACGAAAGAGTCTGAAATGCAGTACTTGGATGCAATCTCAAAAATGACAGAATGATCTCTGTTCGTCTCCAAGGCAAACCATTCAATATCACAGTAATCCAAGTCTATGCCCCAATCAGTAACACTGAAGAAGCTGAAGTTGAACAGTTCTATGAAGATCTACAAGACCTTTTAGAACTAACTTTCCTTTACTCTCTCGTAATCTCTCCAAGAAGGCTTTCAAGTCTGCTGCTGTCAAAACTGGCTGCAAGGTCACCATGATGTCTCCATAGTCAAACTCATGGATGCAGTCTTGGTGAACTGGCTCCACCTGCCAGCAACCCTTAACACACTCGCTGTTTCTTGGCTCTTGACTTTGAAGACCCCACTCTCCCTACTTTGCTTACTTCAGTGGCAGCCTGCTCCTCATTCCCTGGATCTTAAACTGCCAAACCCAAGGGTTGGCCCTTAGACGTCTTCTGCGTCTGTGCTCACCTCCTAGGCGAATCCAGCTGGTGCCAGGCTGTGTCATAATGTGTCCTAATGGCTTACTTACTGATGACTCCTGATACTGTACCTCCACTGGGACTTCTCCCTTAACCCACACACTTCTCATGTCCAGTGGTCTTGATTTCTCCCCTGGGGTGTCAAAACGGCCAGAGCAGAGTTCCTGATTTCCAGTGCTCTGAACCTGCCCCTCCTGCAGCCTTCCCGTCTCCAGCTGCCCGAGTCAGAAAGGGAAGAGTCGCTGTCGATTGCTGTGTCAGTATCGCCTGCTTGCCGTACCTTCAAAACAGGTCCTGGATGCCACCATTTCTCAGTCTCCACAGCTGCCTCTTGAACGGATTGTCACCGCTGCCTCCTCACTGGTTTCCTTGCTTCCACCCAGAGCAGCACCAGGGAACCTTTTAAAACCTTAAGCCAAGTTCCCGCGTACTCAGAGCTTTCCAGTGGCTTTCTTTCTCGGCGGGGGAAAAGCCGGTCTTCACAGCGGCTGGCGTGGCCCTGCTGCTTTTTCTTCCTTGCCATCTCTGTCTCGCTCCCCGTCTCTCCCCTCCCGCCTCCCGCTCCCCCCACTATTCCTCCTGTGCTCCCCCGCATCTCTTCCAGGTGTTCCCAGGGTCACTGTCTTTAGTTCAGACTCACTTTATCAGGGAGCCCTTCTCTGAAAAGTTTGTCAAATACAGGACCGGCCTACATGCGTTCCTCCTAAGAGAATACCTACATTAATACACTATTCACTGCCTCCCTCTTTTGAGGACAGGGGCATTGTTCTGTCACCACTGTATCCTCAAGACCCAGAACAAGCCTGGCACCCCGTGGGAGCTGAAGAAATGAGTGAAGTTGGAGATGATTCATGGTATGGGTTTATGAATACAAAGGTCTTGGATTACTTAATAAAATTAAGAATTTAATGCAACTTTTTAAAACTCTACATAAAAAATATGATAGGTCCATATCCACGCCAACTCTAACCCTTGATCCCTTGTTTCAACCTGTATTTGATGATGATGAGGCTGTTACCAACATTTAAGTATAAATTACCTAGAGGACAGTATGCTAAGATTATCCTGCATAGCCCCCACAATTCAGCATATGTTATTATCCCATTTTATGAAAAGGAAATGAGGTTTAAAGAGCCTGAAGCCAGTTGAAGACAGGAAGTGGCAGGGCTGGGCAGCTCCAGAACCAGACTTCAGCTGATGCAGCTGCTAAAATAAAAGCCTCCTGGAGATCCTCTTTAAGTTTGGTCATTTGTATGTTTATATGCTTTAATAGCTTTTTAAGAAGTGATACTTCGTTTTGGGAATCAGGGATTCGATTTTGTAATTGTTCAGTCACTCAGTCGTGTCCGACTCCTTGTGACCCCATGGACTCCTTGTGACCCCATGGACTGCAGCACGCCAGGCTTCCTTGTCCATTACCAGCTCCCAGAGTTGTAATTGTTAAGCAGTGATAAATAATAATGGAGAAGGAAATGGCAACCCACTCCAGTCTTCTTGCCTGGGAAATCCCATGGACAGAGGAGCCTTGCAGGGTACAGTCCATGGGGTCACAAAGAGTTGGACATGACTTAGTGCCTGAACAACAACAAATAAACTGTAAATGAGATACTTTTTACAAATTTTGAACTAAACTTGAGATCTCATGGCTCTTTGCCTAGTGACCTAGAATAGCTCTGTGACCTGGTTCATACCTGGTGAGCTGTTGCTAAGGTTGTAATAGTGGCTTTGGTGTGTGAGTCCATAGCTACGGATGACGCAGAACTGGGAGTGCTCTGGCTACTTCTCAAGAGGGAAATGAGACATGAATTCACAACTTAAGATTCTTATAGTTAGCTTTGCGGCAGACGATTACTCTTGAGAAAGACAGCCTCGCATTCAGAACAGAAACTCTGCTGGTAGATGAGACAGGGAGGGAACCGTCAAGTACAGTGAAGAGGGTATAGGTGAAACAGTGGCGAGTCCTCTTCGTTTTCTTGTCTTCTAGAAGAGATGAGCCAAGTAGTCAGAGCTGGGGATTCAAACAGCCTCATGCCCTACTTCTTCCTTCTTTCTCTCTGCCACATCCAGTCACCCTTCTGGTCTGCTCCCTGAGGCATGAATCCCCTGCTGAAGACCTCAGAGGTTGGCAGCAGGCACTTGGTGTTTCTGGTGATACAACCACCAGATCTCACTTAGAGGTTCCAGATGCCTGGAGAGTGAGCCGTTGCTCACACTTGCTCCCTGTGGAAGGAAACAAAACGCTGCCCTGGTTTTTGTAGGAGGAACTTTATAGAATGAAGCAGTTAGTGACGCCCCGGGGTAGCCAGTAACTAATCATCTGAGACTAAATTCTGTAGATAATGTACTGAATATTGTCAGTAAGGATATACATGTATTTTTTTGTTACTCCCGTGAATCTTAAATGTGACTCCACATTCAAAATAGTCTACTGAATCTACTCTGAAAAAAGAGCTTTCAGGTAACCTCTTCTCTGAGGTTCTGTTTATACTGGTGGGGAACAAATGTCAGAAATGTGAGTGAGAACTAATTAGAGGCACTATAACAGCATTCCTCAATTCATTCATGACTTGGTAGCATGAAATATTTTTGTTGGTCTTACCTAATGTAAGTGACACTACCAAGCTTTTGTATTTGCTAGTACCACAATCTTATGCAGTAGGTTTTTATTGTCAATTTTATGCTTTGTTTTGGAATGGCATGATTCATTCCTCTATTTTTATTGAATTTATAAAATGCAGATTGTGTATTTCAAGGTATTATACAATGTGTGTATAATTTAGAATTTTCTCCCAAGTATCTTGACTTCATTATTTAAAAATCGCTAAGATATAATTTTTCAGTTTCAAAAAAAAAAGGTAACTTAGCTGTCTTTAAACAAGACTGTTTATGAACAGAGAAATAAGATAGGAAGTGACAAGGGCAGACAATTAGCAGCGCCTCTTAAGAATTAGCCCATAAGGTGATATGAAGTATTCTCATTGTGTTCTTTTATTTTTGTGGGCTTTGTGTCATGACCTTTTCATTTTTTCCCTCCATTCCAACATCTGCTGGCTTTTAAATGGAATCATTTCTTTGGTATTTTCAGTGTTTGAGGGTTGCTTTGCACATACCCTGCTATTGTTCCCAAGCAACTGACCGGGTCAAATTTAAGAGTGGGCTCTCATGCTGTGACCTTAATAACTAAAGCCTTTTTGGCCTTAAAATAAGAATTGTAATTTATTTCTTTGTTCACCTCCCCCCCCCCACACCTTTTTTTAAACAGGCTGCAGATACTTTGGCTGTGAGGCAAAAAAGAAGAATTTATGATATCACCAATGTCTTGGAAGGAATTGACTTAATTGAAAAAAAGTCAAAAAATAGTATACAATGGAAGTAAGTTACAAACTGCTCTAGTCTACCTTTTTCTTCTCAGTGCTCTGTGAACGCTGACCTTTCTGCTATGTATGTCTCCTGAGTCCTCTGTCCCAGCCGTCTACACTGGTCACACGGCCCCTCGCGTGTCCCTGGGACACCTCTGGGCTTCCGTGTCCCTCCTGTGTGATACGGGATGGCCCCTGGCTCACTCCGCTGTTTAATTTGCACTCTCAAAGTTCAGGTCTTCCTCCAGCTGCTCACTTGGTACACACTGCATCCTGCTCTGTATCATTAATCCTTCTTTACCTGGGTGTTCTATGTACTCACCTAATATAAACTCCTTGAAAACAGGAACTAAGTCTCATACATACAAGAATATACTTTGTAAATAATGATTAGTTGAAATGCATGTTGTCATTTGTTAACTGTTGTATGTTTGACTATAACAAACATGTTCTTTTCCACAAATTTGTCCCCCTTATCCTTCACTTTTCAGTTTATTTTAGCCAAAAGTCCCAACAAAAGACTAAAAGATGGTAATCTGTTTTACCTGCATCTCAGTCCATGTAATGAGACTACCAGTGTGACCACTCGACTCCAGCATCTTTTGGTGCCTCAGTCACCAGTCGACCTTCTAGATGACAAAGAGCACACTAGGACAGATTGAGAATTTTGTAATTTGGGTGTTAAAGTTTTCTAAAGATTTTAATGGTTAATGGTTTTAGAAGAGTGTAAAGATTTTTGTTTTAAATATATTCAGTGAGTTTTACAATTTTTACTATAAAAATTAAGTGATGTTAATCTGGGTCTAATACTGGGGATATTAATTTTCATATGTTTTTAAGAGGTGTAGGTGCTGGCTGTAATACTAAAGAAGTCATAGATAGATTAAGATATCTCAAAGCTGAAATTGAAGATCTAGAACTGAAGGAAAGAGAACTTGATCAGCAGAAGTTGTGGCTACAGCAAAGCATCAAAAATGTGATGGACGACTCCATTAATAATAGATATCCTTTTAAATAGAAATCCTTTTAAATCTTTAAATACATAGATATATGTATTTATATATTCTTTCAGTCTGAACATCAGTTACTTTATTCTAGTGTTTTTAGAGACTTCAGTTTTGCAAGGGATTATAACATTTTAATTTTATAACATTCTAATAATTTATATGAATATTTTTAAATTTTTACTTTTGTAAGTCATATAGTACATCTCTTAGCAAGCAGATGTGTCTGTTGCAAGTTCCCCTATCTTTGGTCTACCCATTGACAGGATACAGTACGCTAGCTAGTGTGTGCTTACAGGGAGTCTGCAAATTGGGAGGTCGTTGTTAAATCATTGTTCTGAAGTTAAATCATTCAGTGTTTCAAAGTGGTTAAAAGTTCAGCAACTCTTCAAAGTTTTTAAAAAAATTAATTTTGGTTTGAAAATGAAATATCACAGGCCTGCAATCAGTCCAGGATACATTCTGCCTCATATTAACCCAAAGATAGTACTTATAGTAGAGTGTAGAGTCCCAAGGCTGGTATATCTACCATATTTGAGGAAAAACATTAGTGATATACTCCATGTGTTCCTTATGACCACTGAGTTCTTTCAGATATGTGACTGTTGATTTGTGACTTACCCATACTCATTTGGAACATTTTAACTACATTTATCTTTTGACTGTGTATATAATTTATTTTTGACTTTGTATATAATTTATTTTTCACATTGTCTTGTCTTTGGTGAACAAGTCCATGATGTCATTTGTTATTTCCTTTCTAGAATCAGAACTCCTTAACAGCTTGATAATAATGGGGGTTTTCAGCTGTGCCTTGTGGAGCCCCGAGATTCCAAAGAGCACTGAACTAGTTGATCACGCACTTTGCTGCACTGCTTGCCAAGATCGTGGGCACTCCCAGTTCCCCAAACCATGACCCAAGAAGAGTCTCGATGCAGCGACTTCTGTAGTTGACTCTTCACTCCCACCGACAGCATCTTTCCCCCCATCAGTGTACTTCCCCCAGAAGCTCCTGACTCCATGGAATGTGTTTCCTTCCCTCTCCCAAGCATCCTCAGATGACACAGAAATCCAAAGTGGCTTCTTAGAGCAAAGGATGAATACTTCTCTTACGGATCTTTGCCTTTTCAGACAAAAGACTTGTGTTCTTTTTGATCTGACCATGTGTGACAGTCCCTTCATGCATTTGGTCACTTTGGCCTTCAGATTTATTATCTTAATTTATATATCCAGGCGTTGATATAAATGTTGTTCCTTAACTCTCTGACAGTACATTTTCCTATGTAACTCATGAAGACATCTGTAATTGTTTTAATGGTAAGTACTGTTAGTAAATTTTTTCTTATGTTCTTCCTTTGATCAACGTATTTAGTGTAATGTGATTTAAAATGCCCCATGCAGTCACCTCAAGTTGTTATTTTCTGGATTTGTGGACATTTTTTGGTCTCCCTCTATAGTGCTATGTGTTGATAGGCTGCTCTCATTTCTGTTCTCATGACAATAACTGCTTTTCCCAGCTTTCACTTCATTTCCTGCCTTGGTAGGTATAAACTCTGTGTGGGAGAGGCAGCTAAGACAGAGAGGGAATAAATAACAGTCTCAGAGTCATAGAATCAGAGAGTCAGTGACTAAACTTGAACTAGAACATGGTTCTCATTGGTACTGTTTATAAAAATATATGTAGCAGATGTGCTGGTAAAAAATGCACAAAGAAATCCTCAAAGAAAGCATGAGGACACAGTAAGGTTTATCCATTTATAATCCTCACCTTATTCCATCCCCAGCTTCCATGTTTTCCCCTTAAGATGATATGCTCAGTTGCGTCCAACTCTTTGCAGCCCCGTGGACTGTAGCCCACCAGGCTCCTCTGTCCATGGAAATTTTCAGGCAGGAATACTGGAGTGGGTCACCACTTCCTACTCCAGGGGATCTTCCTGACCCAGGCATCGAACCTGCATCTCTTGCATCGGCAGGCAGGATCTTTGCCACTATGAATAACTAAAATGGGGGTGGGGGCTGAATTCCCATAATATATATAACACACGTAAAATATGCATGGGCTATTAAAAGGACAGTCTGGTATCATGCACACACCAAAAAAAATCTGCCAGACGCTTTCCAAGTAGAAGCTGACTCTACCACCATGCTGGTTTTATATGTGGCCTTATTGCTGTACTTTGTCACCGTATTTCCCAAGCTTTCAAAGAAAGTTTGGGAACATATTCTTAATGTTCAGCCCAGTAGATACTGCTGTAGAATCTGGCTTCAAAAGTTCATGTAAGCTTAAGATTTCACTGTATCATACCTACTTAAGTAGTATAAATACTTAACTATGTAACAGTGTTATTTAACTAAAGCTAAAAGGAAGTTTTGAGAGTCTCAGACATGACATGAGCCTGAGTGAAAGCAAAATTAACTTGAGCAGAATTTGTTAATGAGAATAGAGTGAATACATTTACCCTGTTGTAAGACCTACTAACACATGTGTGTGTTTAGTCGCTCACTCGTGTCTCTTTGTGACCTCTGTGGACTGTAGCCCACCAGGCTCCTCTGTGCGTGTGATTCTCCAGGCAAGAACCCTGGAGTGGATTGCCTTTCCCTTTTTTAAGGGGTCTTCTTGACCCAAGAGTGAAAACCAGGTCTTCTGCATTGCAGGCAGATTCTTGACCATCTAAGCCACCAGGAAAGCCCTTGAGGATTAAACGTTATAAATATCTGTATCTCTATATATAAAACTGACAGATATATTACCTCATTTAATCCTCGAAAACCCTGTGCGGTAAGTTATGTCACCTCCATTTTACAGAATAAGAACCAGAGCCTAAGGTCACCAAGTCCGAGCATTCTGATTCCACAGCCCACTCTCTTGGCCGAGGTATTGCAAGATCAATAGTGTTCCTAAAATGTAAAAATCTTTCTTAATTTTTTTTGACCAGGTGATACACTTTTGGCCATTCAAGCACCTTCTGGTACACAACTGGAGGTACCTATTCCAGAAATGGTACGTATGTAGGATAGCTTTTGTTAAAATGGATCTGCTGTGTCACGAGGTACAAACATTTTCTGGAGCTGAACATGAGCTGATTGTAAACACTTTCAAGTTACTGCTTTTAAGTTGTCTGTAAGTATTCATATCTGAATTTAGATGTCTTCAGTACTTTTGCAAAATTATGGATATGACTGATCATTTAACATTAGTTTTTAAAAAATCTTATTTGAGCTAGAAGACATCAAGGAATGAGTGATGATACAGTTAATAACCTTAAAAAATGTTTGACCAATCTATAGCCAATATAACAATCCTGAGGAAAAAGTTCACTTTAAATATCAACAATAATATACTGCTTTAAATTAGGTCTTTTAAAAAACATTTTCTGGCTTATTGAGTCAAAGATATCTGTTGACTCTATGCTAATATAAATTTCATGACTTTTCATTTTCAAATTTCCTAAAACAGATCTGAAAACTAACAATTTAAAAAGGTAGAAAAATATTAGTTATCTCCTATTACCTCCTTTGCTTCTCCCAGCTATTCTAGAAGTTTGTATTTAGGCGTTTCTGAAGCCTCAGGATACAAATTACCTTTTTGAAATGGAGGGGATTTACATTTATATCTCTGTAGGAAAAATCAGTTGTCTTTGTGCTTTGCTGAATGGAAACAAATTTTGCCTTGTGAAACTTGCCGTTTAAGACCACATGTTGAGATGATCACCATAAGCATGACTGCTGCCGCCAAAGGACATGACGTTCCACAGCTGAGGGGAATGCTCTGAGCACTGCTGAGCACGGAGTGTATCACTACAGCAAAAATAGATGCCTTCCAGCGTTCTACAGCTGGGAGTTTTTGATGACCACTATTTGAGAAAAGCTTACTTTCTAGGGTCAAGGGCTTTGTAGTCCTCAATATCCCATTCTACTCATGGTTGCTACACTATTTTGACTTAACGACTTTTGTTGTATTTAGTTAGTCCCTATAGCTTTGCCTCTTTTTTTTTTTAAATGAAAATATGATAACACATTTATAGTAGACTTGGAAAAAAAACAGAACAAGGTTACGGAGTTCCATCATGTATGGATGTTCGATTACAGTTATTTTTAAGTAGAGTTCCATTATGTATGTATGTTCCATTAATTAAGTAAATAAAGATTTTTAGTTGGAGTTTCAACATGAAACTCTCAAGAATAGAATGTATACACAGAGAAGTAGGATACAGTAGTTGCCTGTCTCATTTTTAATGTTTCACGTTGGTTAGAGATGTTGACCTTTGTTCATTTGTTTATGCCCAATAACTTCAAAGGGTCAGAATGGACAAAAGAAATACCAGATCAATCTAAAGAGTCATTCAGGACCTATCCACGTGCTGCTTATAAATAAAGAGTCCAGCTCATCTAAGCCCGTGGTTTTCCCAGTGCCCCCACCAGACGACCTCACGCAGCCTCCCTCTCAGCCCCCCACCCCAGTGCCTCCACACAAGCCCAGCACGGCCGTTCAGAGCCTGCCTGAGCCAACTCTCTCTGAACGAAGCCAGACTCTTCAGCACACGCCAGCCACAGACTTGTCTTCAGGTGAGTTCAGAGCCATTGTTTTCAAAAGCAGAGGAGAAAATATGAAGACTGCATTGGACAAGTTAGAAAGCATTTCTGAATCTCTCAGTTGTGATGTTATTCTGATCTAGTATAGGAGGCAAAATAGTAAACCTAATCAACAAGTAATAATTTTGTCTCCTATGTGCCCAGCACTGGAATATGTATTATGAGGAAAATTTAAAAACAGATCCTGTCTTTAATTACATTTTGTTGTTTAGTCGCTAAGTCGTATTCGACTCTTTTGCTACCCCATGGACTGTAGCCGCCAGGCTCTTCTGTCCGTGGGATTTTCCAGGCAAGAGTACCAGAGTGGGTTGCCAATTCCCTCTCCATTTAATTGAATTATTACTACTTGTTTCATAGACTGTGTAAATATCTATGTATTTACAGTTTTCCTTAGGATTCCATTTTGGAATTAAACCATATTTGTTCTTTTTGCTGTTAAAATATATAAATAGAAATGTAAAAAAACTTTATCACATTTCTTTTTCCAGCAGGATCTATTAGTGGAGATATCATTGATGAGTTAATGTCTTCTGATGGTAAGTAGTTTTAAAAAATAACTAACCTTATATATTAATAATGCTTTTCTAGAATTTATGAGTGGCATTATGAGTTAAAAGACTTGGCTTGATGTTTTTGATGGTGTTTATCTTAGACATCATTACCTGTGTGCAGAAACCATCTTTAACACTGCATTTGTGTTTTTGCTTGCAGTGTTTCCGCTCTTACGGCTTTCTCCGACCCCAGCAGATGACTACAACTTTAATTTAGATGATAATGAAGGCGTTTGTGATCTGTTTGATGTCCAGATACTAAATTATTAGATTCCATGGAAACTTGGGACTGTTATCTACCTCTAACTGTGTAACATTTTAGACTTAATAACCTAAGTATTTAAAATAATGAATGTAACACCTTTTTAGTTCACAGATTCTGAAATGTTCTTCCCTAATTCTTTTGGCTTCACAAAACTTCAACCATAAAAACAAAGGATTCTGACTGTTTCAGGAAAAAAAATGACTTCACATCCACCAACTCTCCACCCTCAAGTAATTACTTTCTGACCAATTCAACTTTTCTTCCCATTCTGAACCCTTCTGTTTTTTTCCCCTTATATTAGAAGAAAGTTAAAGCAGACTTCAGGTCATGAAAAACTAAAAAGTTGGCCAAGGGCTCATCAGTTGTTTTGTCTTCCACGTTTACTGCCGCAAGACTGTTCGTGCTTCTTTGTGTCCTCCAGGCCAGACATTCACTGCCACTTGTAAAGTGAAGGGTGTAAACTAGGGTATATTAACTGTCTCAGTGAACAGAGTTTGTGAAGTGCCTTCTGTTTTAGCACTTTAAGTTTATCACATTTTGTTGACTTCTGACATTCCACTTTCCTAGGTTATAGGAAAGATCTGTTTATGTAGTTTGTTTTTAAAATGTGCCAATGCCTGTACATTAACAAGATTTTTAAAATAAAATTGTATAAAAGATTAAATTTATTGGTCTTTTTGGGGAATTTGATGCATCATTGGTGTATTACAACTGAGCCATTAACCTTGTAGCTTCATCAACGTTAACTGGTACGTTTTCATGACACTGCTGAGACATCTAGAGAGAAGAAATTACATTTAAAAATTTAGATAACAACTGCAAACAAAAATGACACAGTCTACTGACGTATAACCTATTATCCAATATAATTTCATCCAGTTGTACTTTTGGAAGTAGAAAATTCCTACATTTAGACTCAATGTTTTAAAATCTGAATGTGCTATACATACTACAGAGCCAAGTACTAAAAACTACAATCAATATGGGCTTTGAAAATTTGGAATTTATTAGCCAGAACAAAAGCAAGTGATTTCTGCTCACCAGTTGTTTCTGCAGAGGTTCAAGGGAAAGGCCTTTTGAGAAGTTTGCCAGTTCCTTCTGTATATCTATAAAAGCTTTATTCACTCTGTTAACTTTTTCATCATTCATAATGTTTATCTTTTAAAAAAAGAAAAAAGAGCAGTAATTCATGATCTTAAAACCATTACAGATAACATATAGGCAACTTTAATCTTATTAAACCCCCAAATCTATAACCTCTTATCCATCCTACCAATTTGTGCAGATAATTCACACTAAAATTTTTACAGTCTTATTGAGACACTAGACAAAAGGTTCTGTTTTTTTAAAAAAAGAATTATGTAGCTATACCTTCTACCTTGACTTTCCTGGTATAAACAGGCCAAAACACATGCCTATAATCTTTCCAGGCTATGATGCTACCATCTCTTATCTGTGAAACGAGGACCCTGGATAGAACCCTTCCAGTCCCAACAGCGCCTCTCCGAATCCTCCTTGACGGCAGCACCTGGCAGTCTCCTGAGAACAATGGCCCGTGCAGCCCTCCGTGCCTGAGTCTACAAGGCGGGGTTGGCCTTCTGTTCACCGCTGCGCCCCAACCGTTTCTCCTTCAAAATCCCAGCTCCTCTGCACCTTACGCGCAAGGACATTCTGACATCCTTCTCACTACTGTCACCTACCTAAACCATGATTACTTCCTCCTTTTTGAAAGATCTCAAAAGCTGGCTCACTGACTCCCCTCGTGCCTGGCATCACTGCTTAGTGGCCTCAACAAGAACCTATCCGATGGCTGCTTAATCTTTTCAGGTCCTCATCTCCAGGGATCTTTCCCATGACTTACCTTGCCATCACTGCCATGCGGTGCCTTAGGCTGCACCACCTCCTGTCCCTCTAGTTCACTTAGTTTATTAGTAATTCTTAAATCTCACTGAAACCTTTTCTAAGTTCACTACTGTGCACATTTTCCACCTCCACTTCTTCCTTTAGCCTACACAGATCCCATGACCACTTGTCAGTCACTCCTTATACCCTCTTAACTCTCTGCATTTCCCTTGATCAGACTTGCATGGCAACTTGGTTAAACTCAACCATCAGCCTTTTCTGAGCCTGAAACGGAAGCTGTAGCAAGTCACAACTGGCCGCCTGGCTTTGTGTAAGTTCATTTCCACCAACTTCAATTTACCTTTTTTATGTGCTGCCTGGCAATCTTACCCTAATAAGTTAGGCTACTTTCTGAGAAAATTATTTGATACTTTCTCCAACCAGGCTGCCTACCCACAGGTCTTTTCCAGTAGCATCCACAAAGTTTCTGGGACTTCCTCTCTAAACAAAGTAATCTTTCTCAAACACACCAAGCTCTTCCCCAGCTGGAGGCCTTTGCACTCACTCTTCTTCCTGCCTAGAGCATGCTGCTGCTCCCAATACTTCACTGCTCTTGGCGTCACTAGCTCCTGTCACGCAGGTCTTGGCTTCAGCATCAACCTTGAAGACAATTCTATCTACAGTTGTCACCCCCAAACTCCAGTCATATCATTCAGCTTTATTTCCTTTTTAGCATTTCCAAAGACACGAAACTGCTCCACCAAAAAGTTTAACTCATCTAGTCCATGAAGACGGAAAGATAAAATGTTACATTTCTACCGACGATTATAAGTCCTTGAGAGCTGACTCCATCTAGTACTTAAGCTTGAAAACATTTCCTTGAATCATCATCTTAAGGCATCTACTTGAAGAAATTTCTCATTCCCCAAATATTTTGAAAAGATAAAGCAACTCTTCATTTTGTATTTTAGGAAACAAAAAATTTTACCTCCTATTTTCAGGTTTTTATTTAAGTTCTAGGTATCTCCACAGAGAAGTAAGAATTAACTGAGGAGAAAAAGAATGGGTGCTGAGTGACAGTCCATGTCTTGGCTCTGTTGAGAGCTTCTTGAATATATATGAGTTTAGAGAGAACTTTTCCATAACTTTTTTTTTTTTTTAATGATTTCCAGGCTCTGAGAATTAACTGTTACTTGGAGGCTCATACATTTGCGGTTAAAATGTTTTCCTTTCGCACATTTGGGTTCAAGAAAGGGTTCATCATTTTTCTTTTTAAAACAAATACTTAAAATCATCTTGTTTTTGTAGGAAAAGTTAAGAACCTGTTTTAAATATTAACATTCAGGTTTTCAGTAGCTTTACAATTATGCTTTGCTTGTAAACAGTAAAGTCAGTGCTTAAGTGATACTCACCTTCTTAAGATTAGTGGTAACTGGTTTTGCTTTATTTTTAACCTTAAAGCTTTTTTGACTGGCTATGTGGAATACATTCCTGGACTTCTGCCCTCTTAGTTTGTTCTTGGCCATCGTCTAGGAAAAAAAGAGCTCAATTAAGTCCCACATTTATGAACTGTAAATCAATTAAAATTTAGGAAGTAAAGGTACCGATTAAGAAGATCCACCTTACTCCTGATTATTTTTAAAACTGCTACTTGTATTAAATTCCATGTCTTTTTGTCCTACAGATTCTCCTGTTTGAGTGCAGAGAGTATCTAATTCTTTTCTGCATCTCCAGCACCTGGACTGTAAGAGGTTCCACATTCATTTCTGCCAGTTAGAAAACTTAAGTAATATTACCAACACAACAATTGTTTTTTTTTTCAACTTTCTGTGGCATCTGACAATGCCATCACCACCTATCCTGCTAGTTTACATACTGGTATTCCACTGGGGTTCCTTTCATACTCTAAGACTGACTCTCTTCTTCCTTCTTTCATTCCTTTTTACTTGCCCCATTTTCACTCCTGTGTGCACCTCCTCAAAGTTAGTCAATCCGTCATGTCTTTGCAACCCCATGGACTGCAGCCCTCCAGACTCCTCTGTCCATGGGATGCTCCAGGCAAGAATACTGGAGTTGGTTGCCATGCCCTCCTCCAGGAGATCTTCCCAACCCAGAAATTGAACTATGGTCCCCTGCACTGCAGAAAGATTATTTACCTCTGAATTACCAGGGAAGCCCCAGCTCCTCAAAATCAGTACTTAATCTCGCATATCCAAATCCCAGCCTTACTTTCATGACTTCCATGACTTCATCACTTCTGTGTGAATGGCTCTTGCCTAAAAACTTTAGATGTTATCTTTGTTCTACAGCTAAACACACTAAGGCTATAAATTCTACTTCTGATGTTGAGAAACATCTCTCAAACCTGTCTTTAACAGTGCATGTGAGGAACAATTTCAAAAATATTAATAGTTAAGATTTATTAAACTTTGACTACATGTACAAGCACTATGCTAACATTTTATGTGCTTTTAAACTAATTTACTTATTACAAAAATACTTTACGGGAGGTACAATTTCATCCTCATTTTATGGATTAAAAAGCTGATGCAAAGAGAAGTTAATCTACCCATTGTCACACTGTTAGTAGTCAGGGGATGCCACGATTCAAAGCCAGGAAGACTAGATCCTGAACTCTCATTATGTGACATAGGCTCACACATACATAAAAATGAAACACAAAACCACGATTTAGTACTGCCTAGTTCAGGACTAGGTTATTGCTTTAGTCCCTAAGACTATTTGGTTAGACTCTGGGTTGGACAAACTTTACCCACAGACCAAATCAGGTCAGGCACCTGCCTCTGTAAATGACTGTTTATTACAACGCAGCTCTGTCCATTTAATTATGTATGTATTGTCTGTGGCTGCTTTCCTGCTACAACTGTGGCTTGCAAAGCCAAAAATCCGTACTATCTGGCCCTTTAAAGAAAGACTGTCAAGCCCTGGCTTAAGCCATATGCATTCAAGTCTATGCTGCACAGTGGTACGAAATGAAAAATCCCAATGTTAAAATCCTTCAATGGCTTCTCCAACCCACAAGAAGCAATATTCTCTGTCCTGCCATGTTGCAGGAAACCTGATTCTAGTATAAGTGTGTCAAAGGTATCTTCTGCTGTATCTCTGTAGCCACCTTCAGGTTCAGGTTCAGTCGCTCAGTCGTGTCCAACTCTGCGACCCCATGAATCACAGCACGCCAGGCCTCCCTCTCTATCGCCAACTCTCAGAGTTCACTCAGACTCACGTCCATTGAGTCTGTGATGCCATCCAGCCATCTCATCCTGGGTCGTCCCCTTCTCCTGCCCCCAATCCCTCCTAGCATCAGAGTCTTTTCCAATGAGTCAACTCTTCGCATGAGGTGTCTAAAGTACCGGAGCTTCAGCTTTAGCATCATTCCTTCCAAAGAAATCCTAGGACTGATCTCCTTCAGAATGGACTGGTTGGATCTCCTGGCAGTCCAAGGGACTCTCAAGAGTCTTCTCCAACACCATAGTTCAAAAGCATCAATTCTTCGGCACTCAGCCTTCTTCACAGTCCAACTCTCACATCCATACATGATCACAGGAAAAACCATAGCCTTGACTAGACGGACCTTAGTCGGCAAGGTAATGTCTCTGCTTTTGAATATACTATCTAGGTTGGTCATAACTTTTCTTCCAAGGAGTAAGCGTCTTTTAATTTCATGGCTGCAGTCACCATCTGCAGTGATTTTGGAGCCCCCCCAAAATAAAGTCTGACACTGTTTCCACTGTTTCCCCATCTATTTCCCATGAAGTGATGGGACCGGATGCCATGATCTTCGTTTTCTGAATGTTGAGCTTTAAGCCAACTTTTTCACTCTCCTCTTTCACTTTCATCAAGAGGCTTTTTAGCTCCTCTTCACTTTCTGCCATAAGGGTGGTGTCATCTGCATATCTGAGGTTATTGAGATTTCTCCTGGCAATCTTGATTCCAGCTTGTGTTTCTTCCAGTCCAGCGTTTCTCATAATGTACTCTGCATAGAATGTGAATAAGCAGGGTGACAATATACAGCCTTGACGTACTCCTTTTCTTATTTGGAACCAGTCTGTTGTTCCATGTCCAGTTCTAACTTTTGCTTCCTGACCTGCATACAGATTTCTCAAGAGGCAGGTTAGGTGGTCTGGTATTCCCATCTCTTTCAGAATTTTCCACCTTAGAATACTAATTAATCTCTGAAGACTCTTTGCACATTCTTCCTTTTTTCCCTTTGCTCACATTGTATCTCTCCTTCAATGTCAAACTTTAGGAAACAACAGAAACGGCAAAGCTTCCCCAACCCTAATAGTACTCCTAATTTTAAAAAAAAGAACACAGTAGAAAATACGTTATAAATACACATAGAAAGTCACCCCAAATTAATCTAAAATCCTTCCAATAAATAACCAGAGTCTGATCATTCATTAACCAATTACTATGTGCCAAGTGCGGTACAGAACTCATATGCATCCTATGAAACATACAAACACAAGACACACAGACAGGGACTGAGACTGGCAGCATAAAGCGGAGTGAGCAAACAGAAAGATCCAACGGGCCTGGGCACTCGAGGAAGGCTCGTGTAGAAGGTGACAGCTAGCGGGGGGCAGGGCAGGAACAGGCGTCGCCCGTGACGACCCCGTGGAAACGAATGACAAAACGACTGTACACTGGTCCCCCGCCCCGGGCTGAGGGCCCAGGACTCGGCCTTCCGGCCTGAGCCCGCGGGCAGGCGGCCGAGGACAGCCGCCCAAGGCAGAGAGCGACCGAGCCGACCTCCAGACGGCAGTGGCCCGCAAGGCCTGCCCCAGCCCCGCGAAGCTTCGCGCTAGGGCCCGGAAAGTGCCCTTCACTAACCTCTCACCAGGCCTCCGACACCCTGGTGTAGCCTCTCAGGTTCCAGGTGACGCCGTCTGCACGCGCGAGGCCCGGAAGTTCCGGGATGAGAGGGCCTATCAAAGGGCCTCCTCAGGGCCGCGGTTCCGCCCCCGGACGAAGTCCCGCCCACAGAGCGTGGTTACGTCCCAGAGCTTGGGGGGTGGGGAGACGGAGGTAAGCCCCGCCCACAGAGCGTGGTCTCGCCCCAGAGCTCGGTGGGTTGACAGGGGTAAGCCCCGCCCACAGAGCGCAGTTCCCCCCACAGAGCGCGGTCCCGTCCCACAGCTCGGTCTGTAGACGAATATAAGCCCCGCCCTTTCCGCCCACGCTGGTTCCCACCCACTCGACGTAGGACCGCCCGTAGGGCCGTCTCCGCCGCGGAGCTCCCGCCCCTGAACGCCGCGCAGCGTCGCCTGTAGCGCCAAGTCCTGCCCGCCGAGTGAAGTCCCGCACGGTAGCGGGTCTGGCCCGGTGCTGCCTTGAGGAGCTCTACCCCAGGGAGACACGGAAGACGCGGCGCGCCTCGAGCTCTTCGCGCGGGCTCGCATACAGAAGCCAGGCGGCGCGTCTTGGTCACCAGAGCCGCGCGGGCCGTCTCACAGGGGTCGGCCCTCGGCCGCGTCCTGCGAGCTGGCCGGGCCGCACTCCTGGGACGCGGCGCCGCTGGGGGCGCCCCAGGCTCGCTGGGCGGCAGAGAGCGCCTAGGGTCTGAGCGGATCCAGGGCTAGCGCTGGAACTTCCTAGGGGAGGACTGTAATGAGCCGGAGTTGAAGTGCTTTCCTCAGTCAGATGAGAACTTCTGACAGTACGGCAGACGCACAGGAAAGTAAACTAGCCGTGCAGCAAGAATGAAGTGAGAGCCGCCCCGTCGTGTCCGTGGGATTCTCCAGGCCGGAACACTGGAGTGGGTATTTCCCTCTCTAGTACTGAAAGCTACCCTTCAATGAAATATGCGTTTCCTGTGAGGAGCCAATTAATTGTCATGAAAAGCTTCATGATTGATTATAGGAATGCAGAGTCTTTTCTTCCTTTAACCCCTAGTGACAGAAGAATTTATTTTCAGACTAGGTCATGCCTGACTCTTTCCAACCCTTTGGACTAGCCCATCAGGCTCCTCTGTCCCTGAGATTTTCCAGGCAACGATACTGGAGTGGGTTGCCATTTCCTTCTCCAGGGGATCTTCCCAACCCAGGGATGGAACCCGGGTCTCTTGCACTGCAGGCAGATTCTTTACCTACTGAGCTACAAGGGAAGCCTAATCATCTATAACATATTCTGTATAATAAAGTAGAGCAGAGAGGACCTTCCATCTTTTTGTCAAGGTCAGGTTCCTGGAAATATCTGTAGGATAAGAATCACTAACACTCTGCAGTGAAGGAAAAACGACACTTCCTCAGTTCAGTTCTGTTCTGTTCAGTCGCTCAGTCGTGTCTGACTCTTTGCGACCCCATGAACTGCAGCACGCCAGGCCTCCCTGTCCATCGCCAACTCCCGGAGTTCACTCAGACTCACGTCCATCGAGTCAGTGATGCCATCCAGCCATCTCATCCTCGGTCGTCCCCTTCTCCTCCTGCCCCCAATCCCTCCCAGCATCCGAGTCTTTTCCAATGAGTCAACTCTTCACATGAGGTGGCCAAAGTACTGGAGCTTCAGCTTTAGCATCATTCCTTCCAAAGAAATCCCAGGGCTGATCTCCTTCAGAATGGACTGGTTGGATTTCCCTGTAGTCCAAGGGACTCTCAAGAGTCTTCTCCAACACCACAGTTCAAAAGCATCAATTCTTCGGCACTCAGCTTTCTTCACAGTCCAACTCTCACATCCATACATGACCACAGGAAAAACCATAGCCTTGACTAGACGGACCTTAGTCGGCAAAGGAATGTCTCTGCTTTTGAATATACTATCTAGGTTGGTCATAACTTTTCTTCCAAGGAGTAAGCGTCTTTTAATTTCATGGCTGCAGTCACCATCGGCAGTGATTTTGGAGCCCCCCAAAATAAAGTCTGACACTGTTTCCACTGTTTCCCCATCTATTTCCCATGAAGTGATGGGACCGGATGCCATGATCTTCGTTTTCTGAATGTTGAGCTTTAAGCCAACTTTTTCACTCTCCTCTTTCACTTTCAAGAGGCTTTTTAGTTCCTCTTCAGTTTCTGCCATAAGGGTGGTGTCATCTGCATATCTGAGGTGATTGATATTTCTCCCAGCAATCTTGATTCCAGCTTGTGTTTCTTCCAGTCCAGCGTTTCTCATGATGTACTCTGCATATAAGGTATTCTAAAGCTCTAGGAGGTGGATCACAGGCTTTATATTTTTATTATTTATTTTCTATAACTTAAGTATCATATTACTGGTATGTATGTTTGTCTCTCAACTAGTCCATGCACTCTTTAGGGGCCAGGTTCACTACTCACCTTTATATTTCCATCCAGGATTCCATATTTCTAGTGCATGGAAGGTGTGGCATAAACATTTGCTGAATGAAATAAAATTTCCTTAAGTATAAGAAGCAGAGAAGAGATTGTAGCCAATACACTAAAAATGACTTTAAAGCTCTATCAGCTTTAGCACGACTAAAAACTACCCAGAACACTTCTTTTTAGCTTCTTGTAGTACTGTTCCTTGGAAGTGATATGTGTTTGACAAATATGTTTTTAATTTAATTAAGCAGATTTTATTCAGAGTAATATCCTGGCCAAATGCTTAGAAATCCTGAACCTGAACTAATTACAGTCACAAAGGATGGCTTGCGTATGAAATATCTGAAGGTGAGGAACAATGAAATCCCTATCACAAAGGCAATAAAGATATTCAAAGAGTACATGAAGTCCTTTCACATTTTTTGTGATGCTAGGTTAAAATGCAAGCAATGGTTAAAAGTTATAGGAATTGGGGAATACTTAGAAAATACATGTTTAAAATAGAAAATTGGTAACTGCAAAGGAGGCAGTGAGCTATTAAATTATCATTTGGCACTCCAGATTTCAACAGTGTTTAAAGCAAAATTAAAGGCTGCTGTGATTTGTAATTACCATGTTTAGTTGATAATGTAAACACTCAAGTTGTCTAAAGCTCAGCAATGATTTTGAGATTTTTTTCTGTTGATATTGTTCTGTTCAGAGTCTATATGAGGCAGGAGGCAGATGGGCTCCCCAGAGTAAAGCAATCTACTTTACCCGAGTGTAAAGTAGAGATTCATTCTCTACTGACCAAAACGCCAAGACAAGAATAGCAGGGCAATCAAAGGGAGAAGATTGGACCCTGCACAGACCACATATTTCTCATCCCAAGGTCAGGAGACCCTCCCTGGCCGCATATGCACAGAAAAGTCTCCTTTGCTGTTCTACCCAGATGCCTTTTTGGTAGGATTCATCTTGGCTAAGATGCGTGCACACACATGGGAAGATCCTGAGATATACAGAATATGGACTGTGAACCCAGGCAAATCAAAATGAGTGGCCAGAGGAAATCTGGAAGAAATGCCGCACAAAAGTGATTTAAACTGCCACCAGGGCACAACTCAGGGACTCTGTCTCAGAGTCTGCCCATGTGTCTATCCATACGTACTATACTTTTCCTGCTAACAAATACATGCTTCACCACTTTCTGTCTTTGTGGAAGTTCTTTACTGCAGCACCAAAGGGCCGGGGCCCTTGTCACTAACTGCTGGTCTAGTCCCTGGGATCTGGTGCTTTCATGGCTGTGACCCAGCCTCCATCTCTGGTTGGGAACCCCAGCCGAGCTCCAAGGCATTGCAGGCCCAGGCCACCCAAGATCATATCTAGACTGAAGTCAACAGTTTCCGACTCTCTTTTTTGTGTGTTGTTTGTTCAGAACTATGTTGTTCTGAAATCCTACTAAGAATTATGTAATTGTCTATATTTTTTAAAATAAGATAGAAATTATTGAAAACTATAAGGATTTCATGAACATCTTTTTAACCTTTTGGATTAGAAAAATCATGAAGAGTGCTTGTAGAAGTTCGGGAAATTCAGAAAAGCATAAAGAAGGAAGTGAACAGCCAGCAGTTACTGCATTCTGCCTTATCTCACCACAGTCTTCCTCTCGTTTGGATTACTGTAATAGCTTCCTAACTGGTTCCCCTGCTGTAATCTCTACCCACCCCAGAAGGAATCCTGCTAAGATGTTAATCAGATCATGTCATTCCTTAGCTCAGAAGTTCCAGTATTTCCCACATCACTCAGGATAAAGGCCAAAGTCCTTAAAATGGCCAGTGAAGCCCTATTTGACAACCTTCCTCCCCCCACCTCCTCACCCCACCCCTGAACCCTGAATGCTTTCTTACTTTTGTGCCTGGAGTGCTCACCCACTAAATATCTGTAAAGCTCCTCCCTCTCCTCTTTGAGTGTGTGTTCAGTCATTCAGTCATATCTAACCCATGGTGACCCCGTGGACTGTAGCCCACCAAGCTCCTCTCTCCATGGGATTTTCCAGCAAGAATACTGGAGTGGGTTCCTATTTCCTCCTCCAAGGGATCTTCCCTACCCAGAGAGCGAAACGCACCCCAAAACCCACCCCCGTCAACTCCCACCCAACTCCTGAGTCTCGTGGATTGGCAGGCGGATTCTTCGCCTCTGTGCCACCTGGGAACCTCTTTCCTGTCTTCTCTCATACGCCCTTAATTTCAGTGAGGGCTTCACGACTACCTCTGTAAAATTCCAAGGCCTCCCACATCCCTGCTCTCCTTCTCCACCATCTATTATCACCACATAGCATCCCATATGTTTGTTTACTTTGCCTATTACCCGTCTCCTGCTAGAATGTGAGCTCCATAAAGGCAAAGCATTTTATCTGGTTTTATGTGCTGCTGTATTAGTTCTCTAATACATAATGAATCACTCCAAAATTGAGTTGCTCAAAATAAGAGTCTTCATTTATTTTCTCATGATTTCAGTGGGCTTGGAATTTGTGAGAGGCTTGGCTTGATGGTTCTGGCCCAGGGTCTTTCACAAGATTCAGTTAGATATTGGCCAAGGCTCCAGGCATCTGAGGGCTTGGCTGAGACTGGAGGGTTTTCTTGCAAAGCAACTCACATGGCTGCAAGCTGGTGCTGACTATTGCCAGGTTGCCCCAAATCCCCTCCTGAACTTCTCTGCTGGACTGCTTCAGTGTCCTCTGCTGTGGAAGCGGGCTGGTCCCAGACTGAATGACCCAAGAAAGCCAGGGAGAAACTGCAATATCTTTTATGCCCTAGACTCAGAAGTTGTACACCTTTGCTTCCACTGAATTTTTACAGTTACACCTGCTGGCCCTATTCGGTGGAGGAGACTACAAAAGGAGCGGAACTCTAGGTGAGGATCGTTGAAGACTATCTTGGAAGCTGGTTAGTGCAGCAGCTGTATCCCCTGTGCCTATAACAGTGCCTGGCACATAAAGGGAGCCCAACAGATAGTTTTGAACAATGAATAAATTCCACCACTTAACTTTCTAAAAATATATTTCTTTGCAGCCTTTTTTTCTAAACAGATAAACTATGTTGTTTCTTAAAAATTGGAATTTTCCTTTAGATAATTTATAATTTATAAATGTAAACATATATACTTACTAAGCATATTTTAAAATATACTTAGTATCTTTCTAAAGTTACATCTTGTTGATGTTTGATATTATTTCGATCATCTTATCATTATCATTTCCATTGTTTCTAGATTTCTTCTGTTATGAATATGTTGTGATGAACACCCTTCTACATAAACCTTTGAGCAATCTAACATTTTCTTGGAGAGCATGATGAATAAGATCTAAGATTATAAATACTTAAAATACTTGATTTAAGTTACCAAATTGTTTCCAGAAATAGAAATATATATTTTATGTTTCTACCAACAGTTAGAACTGGACATGGAACAACAGACTGGTTCCAAATAGGAAAAGGAGTGCGTCAAGGCTGTATATTGTCACCCTGCTTATTTAACTTATACACAGAGTACATCATGAGAAACGCTGGGCTGGAAGAAGCACAGGCTGGAATCAAGATTGCCGGGAAAAATATCAATAACCTCAGATATGCAGATGATACCACCCTTATGGCAGAAAGTGAAGAGGAACTAAAAAGCCTCTTGATGAAAGTGAAAGAGGAGAGTAAAGCTCAACATCCAGAAAACTAAGATCATGGCATCTCGTCCCATCACTTCATGGGAAATAGATGGGGAAACAGTGTTAGACTTTATTTTGGGGGGCTCCAAAATCACTGCAGATGGTGACTGCAGCCATGAAATTAAAAGACGCTTACTCTTTGGAAGGAAAATGATGATAGCATATTGGAAAGCAGAGACATTACTTTGCCAGCAAAGGTCCGTCTAGTCAAGGCTATGGTTTTTCCTGTGGTCATGTATGGATGTGAGAGTTGCACTGTGAAGAAGGCTGAGCACCAAAGAATTGATGCTTTTGAACTGTGGTGTTGGAGAAGACTCTTGAGAGTCCCTTGGACTGCAAGGAGATCCAACCAGTCCATTCTGAAGGAGATCAGCCCTGGGAGTTCTTTGGAAGGAATGATGCTAAAGCTGAAACTCCAGTACTTTGGCCACCTCATGTGAAGAGTTGACTCATTGGAAAAGACTTTGATGCTGGGAGGGATTGGGGGCAGGAGGAAAAGGGGACGACAGAGGATGAGATGGCTGGATGGCATCACCAACTCAATGGACGTGAGTTTGAGCAAACTCTGGGAGTTGGTGATGGACAGGGAGGCCTGGCGTGCTGTGATTCATGGGGTTGCAAAGAATCGGACACGACTGAGCGACTGAACTGAACTGAACCAACAGTGTATGAACATGCCTATTTCACTGCATCCTTATGAATATGGAACGTTGATGCCTTTTAAGAAACTGAAGTTTTGGTTAGGAAGAAAGTACATAAAGACCTTTATAGAATTCTGTGTCTTTTGAACTTCATTATATGTTTAAAGTGAAGTTTTCTTTCTTTTATGTTTTTGTCATATCAACAGTTTGTTTAGGAGTCAAAATTGATAAAATTTAGAGGTGAGGGGAGAGACAAGTTGGAAATATGAGTAGCAGGTTTCTGCCTTGTGCAGCTGAGTGTGTGGTAGTGCCATTTAATGACAGAGAGAAATTTGTGCAAAGGAGAATGGGGCGGAGGAGGGGGATAAGTCATTCCTTTCTGGACAGCTGAACTTGCAGCAGTTGAGTACAGTCCAGGGGATCCAGAACTGCACTGCCCAGCATAGTAGTCACTGAGCCCATACGGCCATCAGTCACTTATAATAAGGCAGGGTGAACAGAGGCAGTCTGTCAGAGTAAAATACAGATCAGGTTTAGAAGACTTCCTAAGAAAAAAGAATTTAGAAGATATAGTGTTTCACTTAAGATTCAACCAGGAGACAGAAATCACACAATAACTTGAACAGGAAACGTGTACTGTAAAGAATTATTAACTTCAAAAGGGAGTAAGATGTCAGAGAACACTCAGGAATACCCTTCGGCTAAGGAGAGTTTCCAAGGAAGGACAAGCTTGGCGGTTGGCCTCCTTTCCGAAGTTAGGACTCAGATCAATGGAGAAGCCTGGTTGCTGCCCATTGGACGGAAGAGAAGTTTCAAAGGTGGCCCAGATCGGAGCTGGTCCATAGATGCCAGGCAAGCAGAAACACCCTTCCAGGGTACAGAGGAATACGTCTGGCGTGCAGGTTGCAAAAGGGACTCAGGGATGGGAAATCAGCTCTTGGCAGGGCGATACACAGCCTAGAGTGTATGGTACAGGTCCTGGTCACGAGCACCGTGGTGGATGCTGTCCGTGGGGCATACCACCTGAGGCTGGTGAGCAGCTGGGCACAGCGAGTGGGGGCGTCTCTGTGCCAAAAGGGTGGCATGGCAGCTGGGCCATGTGGGGTCCGCCCTGGGAGGGGCAGAGAGACAGTCACTGGGCTGGGGCTGAGGCTGTGAGCTTGCCGAGTGACTGCACACGCTTGGTGTGAGGCTGCAGCAAGGCGCCCCTGCAAGCGCACTCACACCAGGTGCCCAAGAGGAGCAAGAAGAAAACATTAAAAAAAAGCAGCATGCCAGAACCAGGAAGGCAGTCTCCCCCCTTTCAGGGTCCCTCCACGGAGAAAAACACCCTTTGTGCTTGCTGCAAAGAGATTCTTAAAGCTCTGTTATCACAGAGCAGGTAGTTCAATGCTGAATTTCATAATGGCATTTAATCTAATATTAATCACTCTAATAATAAACTGATAATTGGCACACTCATTAATTTTTTCTATTGATTCATGTTGAAACAATAAGGTTTTGGATATATCAGGTTAAGTAAGACACATCACTTAAACAAACGTCACTTTTGTTTCCACTTTTCTAAAAAAAAATGTAAACAGTTGAGAATGTAAAATGTGGATAATGCTGGAAGAGCATTATCCATCATTAGTGGATACCCAGCAAAAGTGGATATCTGATCTCTGGAGATTATATCCTGGAAATTGATGGAAGGACCTAGAGGAGCATGCAGAGAGAGGAGAGATCCGGGGGGGAGGCCCAGTCCCCCCAGATTTAAAGGTTTGTGTGACGGTTAATTTCTTCTGTCAACCTGACTGGGTCACAGGGTGCCAGGATGTTTGGTCAAGTACTATCCTGGGTATTTCTGTGGGGATGCTTTTGTATGAAATTGGCATTGAAATCAGTGGATGGAGTGAAGCAAATTGTCCTGCTCAATGTGTGCGGCTCTTCCCCTTCAACTAAAGGCCTGAATGAAACAAAAAGACTGAGTCTTTCCCAAGTAAGGCAGACTTCCTCCTGCCTGACCACCTATGAACCAGGACAGAAGCTTTCCGCCTCCCTCGGACTGGGACTGAAACAATGGCTCTTCCTGGGTCACCGCCGGCCAGCCTTCAGACTGGGTCTGCACCGTTGACTCTTCAGGGTCCTCAGCTTGCTGACTCTTCCTGCAGATCTGGGGACTTGTCAGCCTCCATAATTGTGTGAACCAATTCCTTATAATAAACGTCTTTACAACACAGACGCACCTGCACTGTGTGCGCCTGTATCTCTGGATAAAACCTACTAACATAGTTGAATAGAGAGAGAAAAGGGCTTCCCAGGTGGTGCTGCAGTAAAGAATCTGCCTGGCAATGCAGGGGATGCAAGAGACGCAAGTTCAATCGCTGGGTCAGAAAGATCCCCTGGAGAAGGAAAGGTCAACCCACTCCAGTGTTCTTGACTGGAAAATTCCAAGGACGGAGGAGCCTGGTGGTGACTGAGTGACTGAATCCCCAAGAAACACCAGAGGCGATGGGTGGGTAGCCAATGGGAGCTGTAAGTATGTGCAGGGAGAAACTTCCCCCTAAGAGAGAAAATTCTAGAACACATTCTTAGTATGCTGCCGGCAATGATGACAGTGTGGGGTTGGTGATGTCGGTTATAAAGGATATAATGGTGTGCAGAGTGGGAGGTTCTGTTACGTGTGCAAGGTAGTGTACCAGACCTTCAGTAGGGGAATGGTGGGGCCCAGGTGAGGCTGTATCAAGCCTTGCTTGGTACTGAGATGGAGATACGGGTACTGTTCTTGACAGAATAGACTGCCCTTTCCTAGAGGACAAAACAGGATAAATAAGCTTTAGAAGAGCTGATGACAGAATGTCTGTTAGCACCCAAATTTATCTCTGTCATTATGTTTCAAAATGTTGGCAGGAATAGAGTGACATTGACTTACTCATTCCAAGTCAAGGAATAACTAAATTCTTTGGCACTTGAATTATTTTGGCATCAATTATCTGGACTTTTCAACACCGTTCTGATGTTTATGCAACTTACTTTTCTTTTAAGTAATCTTGGCTCTCATTTGTCACTCTTTATCTGCTTTTATACTACGTTCAAGTAAGACACAAAATACTATAAAATAGGATATGGATACATTTCTACTGCTTTACAAAGCAATGTGAGATTAAACAAAAGACCAAAAATGTAGAAGGCAGGGTTTTAGCAATGTGCTCTTCTCTGATCCTAAGGGACAAACTGTTTAGCTTCTGAAAGTTGTAATCTGGGAAGTGACTTAAGACCTGACTCTTGATAGACACCTTTCCAGTTCTGATCTGAGAGTTCTCATCCAGGTGTGAAATCTCAGTCCCTTGAACAAGACCTTTAGCCTCTTTGGGCCTCAGTGTAGTCTCCTGGAGAGCCTGCCTTATGCAATTCTAACCTCAGGATAACCTTCAGTTCACTTCAGTTCAGTCGCTCAGTCATGTCCGATTCTTTGCAACCCCATGAATCGCAGCATGCCAGGCCTCCCTGTCCATCACCAACTCCCAGAGCTCATTCAGACTCACGTCCATTGAGTCCGTGATGCCATACAACCATCTCATCCTCTGTCATCCCCTTCTCCTCCTGCCCCCAATCCCTCCCAGCATCAGAGTCTTTTCCAATGAGTCAACTCTTCACATGAGGTGGCCAAAGTACTGGAGCTTCAGCTTTAGCATCATTCCTTCCAAAGAACTCCCAGGGCTGATCTCCTTCAGAATGGACTGGTTGGATCTCCTTGCAGTCCAAGGGACTCTCAAGAGTCTTCTCCAACACCACAGTTCAAAAGCATCAATTCTTTGGTGCTCAGCCTTCTTCACAGTGCAACTCTCACATCCATACATGACCACAGGAAAAACCATAGCCTTGACTAGATGGACCTTTACTGGCAAAGTAATGTCTCTGCTTTTAAATATACTATCTAGGTTGGTCATAACTTTTCTTCCAAGGAGTAAGCATCTTTTAATGTCATGGCTGCAGTCACCATCTGCAGTGATTTTGGAGCCCCCCAAAATAAAGTCTGACACTGTTTCCACTGTTTCCCCATCTATTTCCCATGAAGTGATGGGACCAGACGCCATGATCTTCATTGAATGTTGAGCTTTAAGCCAACTTTTTCACTCTCCACTTTCACTTTCATCAAGAGGCTTTTTAGTTCCTCTTCACTTTCTGCCATAAGGGTGGTGTCATCTGCATCTCTGAGGTTATTGATATTTCTCCCGGCAATCTTGATTCCAGCTTGTGTTTCCTCCAGTCTAGTGTTTCTCATGATGTACTCTGCACAGAAGTTAAATAAGCAGGGTGACAATATACAGCCTTGACGTACTCCTTTTCCTATTTGGAACCAGTCTGTTGTTCCATGTCCAGTTCTAACTGTTGCTTCCTGACCTGCATACAGATTTCTCAAGAGGCAGGTCAGGTGGTCTGGTATTCCCATCTCTCTCAGAATTTTCCAGTTTATTGTGATCCACACAGTCAAAAGCTTTGGCATAGTCAATAAAGCAGAAATAGATGTTTTTCTGGAACTCTCTTGCTTTTTCCATGATCCAGCAGATGTTGGCAATTTGATCTCTGGTTCCTCTGCCAGATAACCTTAGGAATAACCTTAGGATAACCTTAGGAATAGAAAATTAAAGACAGCGAAACCGGCTTACCGTATCAGCTCCATAAAATCAACACTTTCTGCAAGACATCAAACAAAGCAAATGATAAGACAGTCTCTCGGTTAATCAGTCTCAGGGGTGCAGACCACAGGACTTGGTGACTGAAGGAAATGGGTGCAAAGTGAGAGCACCTTGGACTTGGGACTCTGCAGGCTGAGGCAGTGTTCCTGCCTGTGAGGCTTGCCTCTCTAGGTAAGCGAGGAATAGGGAACCTTGTTCGTGTTGCTTTCCTGATAGGTAACTCCTAGCTCAGCTGGTAAAGAATCTGCCTGCAATGCAGGAGACTTGGGTTCAATCCCTGGGTTGGGAAAACCCCCTGGAGAAGGGCATGGCAACCCACTCCAGCATTCTTGCCTGGAGAATCCCATGGACAGAGGAGCCTGATGGGCTACAGTCCCTGGGGTCACAAGAGTCGGAAACGACTTAGCGACTAAACCACAGCCAAAAGTCAGATGAAAACAGCCACTTCGGTTGACATTTAGACTTTCTAAAAAGAATCCCTGGAGAAAAATGTGTATTTCAGAGAAAGACTCTGTGTATGTCCCCTAAGAAAAGAATGTTAATTCATACTTTGATATTTCTTTAATGTGCTGCTATGTTTAATCGAGTATTTGCATGACTAGGGTGGTAACTTATGTAGGAGTGCCTCACGTACGTACAGTATCTGATTCAATGAGGAGAGGTGATTTAAGCATGCTTTTCTGCAAAGGAAGCTTGTATTGGATTAACTCATTCGAGGGTGAAGTGGAGGGCATGACCATGTCCTTGGTCAGGATTTCTGGGTTCTCTGCCTAGTGCAAACCTCACTTTACTTGATGATTGTGATCTCAGACAGAGGCTTCTTGTAAATGAAAGTCCACACAGAGTTATACAATTCATTAGCAAGTTAACAGGTTCATTGCTTTGAGGAAGTAGAAGGTTTTTGTCCCCACAGATTCTTTTGGAAAGCTAAAACCCACAGAAAAATGACAAGGATGGCATCATTAGTATCCAGACATCCCTGAACTAATGTCCCAGTTATTGACTGAGACTCAGTGGCCAGCATCAGGTAGTTCAGCCTTAGAGCTTGAACATTCATTTCCTAAAGTGCTCCACCATCACACCTACGAAAATTAACGTCATTTCAGTATCACACAGCATCTCTGCTTATATTTCTCCAGTCGTCCCCAAAGCATCTGTGACAGCTTTCCCCCCAGTCTACAATGTAACTGAGGTCACACACTGTGGGTTTTTTTTAAGCATTTACACATTGTGTTTTGGTGATGTGTACCTTTCGTCTCTTAATCCTAGATAGCTTATTCACCAATAATGAAATCTTCCACCCAGAAGTTTTAGCACCTGCTACTGATCCTTGCCAGAAATGGTTCATTGGCCTTGCAAAAATGGTTGCTTAAAATTCTATCATTTCATCTGTATGAGTTGCTATTCTCTCATAAGGAAGTTCATGCTCTCTCACTGTCTCTCTCGTTCTGTATCACTATGGACCCCTGGACATTTGAAGGAGAGGTTTAATGTATTAGTATCATTTTTCCTTCTGATGGTCAAACTGTCCCAGATTTGGCAGTGGGACCTCCTGCAAGCTAGGTCACATGGCGGGGGTGCGGGGGTGGGGTGGGGGGAGGTGTATGTGTTTTACATGACCCTATTAGGTTTTTTATGGGTCCATTTTATAATGATTTATTTTGGGGTGGCCGTTTTAGGTACACAGCAAAATTGAGAGGAAGGTGCAAAGAGTTTCCAAACACCCTTTACCCCTACACGTGCATAACCTCAACCATTTTCAACGGTCTCCCACCAGAGGATATCTTTGATGAGACTACCTTGACACATCGTAATCCCCTAAGGACCACCACTTACATTAGGGTTCATTCTTGGTGTTTTATGTTCTGTAGATTTGAACAAATTTATAACAGCATGTGTCCATCATGGTAGTATCAAAGACTGTTTCGTTGGTGGTGATGCTGTATGGATATTGCACTGTTTCGGGTGATTTCACTGCCCTGAAGATCGTCTGTGCTCTGCCTGTTCATCTTGGCACCCCTTTGGCAACCTTTGACCTTGTTACTGTCTCCATAGCTTTTTTATTTTCAGAACATCATATAGTTAGAATCATACAGTATGTAGACATTTCAGATCTGCCTCTTTCACTTAGCAATCTGCAAGTCAGATACCTCTATGTCTTTTTATGATGACAGCTTATTTCTTCTTACTCCTAAGTAATATTATCTACTCACTAAAAGACATCTTGGATGCTTCCAAGTCTTGGTAATTATAAATCAAGCTGCTCTATAAACATCCATGTGTAGACTTCTGTGAAGACACACGCTTCCACTCATTTGGGTAAATCCCAAACAAGTAGTGTAACAGCTGGATTGTACAGTAAGAGCATGCTTAGTTTTGTAGGAAACTGCCAAACTGTCTTCTGAAATGGCTGCTCCATTTTGCGTCCCCACTAACCATGAGTGAGAGTTCGTTTTGCTCCGCATTGTTGCCAGCGTTTGGTCTTGTCGGTGTTCTGGGTTTTCACCAGTCCTGATAGGTGGCGTCTTGTTGTAATCTGCACTTCCCTGATGGCGTGTTGATGCGCAGCCTCTTGGCTGTGCCTGTTTGCCATCCATATAGGGCTTCCCAGGGGGCACTAGTGGCACGGAACCCACCTGCCAATGCAGGAGACGCAAGAGATGTGGGGTCGATCCCCCGGTCAGGAGGGTCCCCTGGAGGAGGGCCTGGCACACCTCTCAGTCTCCTAGCCTGGAGAATCCCGTGGACAGAGGAGCCTGCAGGGCTAGAGTCCAGAGGTTCGTAAAGAGTCAGACGTGAGAAGTGACTTAGCCTGCATGCCATCTGTATGCCTTCTTTGGTGAGGTGCCTGTTAAGCTCTTTAGCACATTTAAAAAATCAAGTGATTTTTTTTTTCCTGTTAAGTTTTAAGAGTATGGTGTCTATCTAGGACAACAGCCCTTTGAAAGCCTTTTCTCCAGTTCTGTGTCTTTTCTCAGTGTCTTGACTCAGTTTTGGAATACTTGCTAGGTTGCTGGCATAAAAAAATATGTTCTAGGCTCACCTTGATCTTTCCTTGTTCTGTTTCTGAAAGCAGCCACTTCTCCAAGGGACTCTGAGTCCTTGTAAACAGCAATCTGGGTACCTGGTGCTCCACAGCAAGAGGGAGGTGCAGATTTGCAGAGGTGCAGATTTAACATACTGAGTTGGCCAAAAGTTTCCTTCCTTTTTTTTTTAAAGTCAAAATGAAAGACACATTTTTCATTTTCACTAAGAACTTTACTGAACAGTGTATTCATCATTTTGTTCCACGACCTTCTGCCATTTTTCAGGCAACCTCATAATTCCATCTTCCCAAAACTTATCTTTTTGAGCAAACAGTTGTTCCAAGTACCTTCTGCAGTCTTCCAGGGAAATGATGTTTTTTCATTAAAAGAGTTTTGCAAAGACTGAAATAGACATCTGAAAGTACAGTGTCTGGTGGGTATGGCAGATGAATCAGAACTTCCCAGCCAAGCTGGTCATCAAAGAAACATGGGGTCTTGCATTATCCTGATGGAGGATTATGCTTTCTCTGTTAACTAATTCCAGACACTTTTCATCGAGAGCAGCTTTCAGTTGGTCTAACTGGGAGCAGTACTTGTTGGAATTAATCATTTGGTTTTCCAGAAGGAGCTTATAATTGAAGACTCCCTTCCAATCCCACTATATACACAATATCATCTTCTTTGGATGAAGACTGGCTTTTGGTGTGGTTGGTGGTGGTTCATTTAGATTGCTCCACAATCTTTTCCTTTTCACATTATTGTACAGTATCCACTTTTCATCACCCATCACAATTTGTTTTAAAAATGGAATGTTTTCTTTCTTTTGTCATATAATTTTATTTTATTTTAAAAATTAATTTATTTTAATTGGAGGCTAATTACTTTACAATATTGTGGTGGATTTGGCCATACATTGACATGAATCCGATATGGGTGTACATGTGTTCCCCTTCCTGAACTCCCCGCCCACCTCCCTCCCCATCCCATCCCTCTGGGTCATCCCAGTGCACCCGCCCAGAGCACCCTGTCTCATGCATCGAACCTGGACTGGTCATCTATTTCACATATGGTGACATACAGGTTTCAATGCCATTCTCTCAAATTATCTCACCCTCACCTTCTCCTACAGAGTCCAAAAGTCTGTTCTTTACATCTGTGTCTCTTTTGCTGTCTAGCATACAGGGCCATTGTTACCATCTTTCTAAATTCCATATATATGCATTAATATACTGTATTGGTGTTTTTCTTTCTCACATACTTCATTCTGCATAATAGCTCCAGTTTCACCCACCTCATTAGAACTGACTGAAATACGCTCTTTTTTATAGCTGAGTAATACCCCATTGTGTATATGTACCACAGCTTTCTTATCCATTCGGCTGTTGATGGACATCTAGGTTGCTTCCATGTCCTGGCTATTATAAACAGTGCTGTGATGAACATTGGGGTACACGCGTCTCTTTCAATTCTGGTTTCCTCAGTGTGTATGCCCAGCAGTGGGATTGCTGAGTCATAAGACAGTTCTATTTCCAGTTTTTAAGGAATCTCCACACTCTTCTCCATAGTGGCTGTACTAGTTTGCATTCCCACCAACAGTGTAAGAGGGTTCCCTTTTTCTCCACACCCTCTCCAGCATTTATTGCTTGTAGACTTTTTGATGACAGCCATTCTGACTGGTGTGAAATGGTACCTCTTTGTGGTTTTGATTTGCATTTCTCTGATGTGAAGAGCTGACTCATTTGAAAAGACCCTGATGCTGGGAAAGATTCAGGGCAGGAGGAGAAGGGGACGACAGAGGATGAGATGGTTGGATGGCATCATGGACTCAAGGGACATGAGTTTGGGTAAACTCTGGGAGTTGGTAATGGACAGGGAGGCCTGGCGTGCTGCAGTTCATGGGTTCACAAAGAGTCGGACACGACTGAGTGTCTGAACTGAACTGAAGAGATAATGAGTGATGTTGAGCATCTTTTCATGTCTTTGTTAGCTATCTGTATGTCTTTGGAGAAATGTCTGTTTAGTTCTTCAGCCCATTTTTTGATTGGGTCGTTTATTTTTCTAGAATTGAGCTGCACGAGCTGCTTGTATATTTTGGAGATTAATTCTTTGTCAGTTGCTTCATTTGCTATAACTGTCTCCCATTCTGAAGGCTGCCTGTTCACCTTGCTTATAGTTTAATTAGGTCCCATTTATTTATTTTTGCTTTTGTTTCCATTACTCTAGGAGGTGAGTCATAGAAGACCTTGCTGTGATTTATGTCAGAGAGTGTTCTGCCTATGTTTTCCTCTAGGGGTTTTATAGTTTCCGGTCTTACATTTAGATCTTTAATCCATAAAAATGGAACGTTTTCTTTATGTTTACATAGAGAAATAGGAGTCAATAAGGTTTTTTTCCTCTTAATTTATATGGAATGCAAACATCACAGAGATAAACATAACCAGTTCAGTTTAGTCGCTCAATCGTGTCCGACTCTTTGCGACCCCATGAAACGCGGCACGCCAGGCCTCCCTGTCCATCACCATCTCCCGGAGTTCACTCAGACTCACATCCATCGAGTCCGTGATGCCATCCAGCCATCTCACCCTCTGTCAACCCCTTCTCCTCCTGCCCCCAATCCCTCCCAGCATCAGAGTCTTTTCCAATGAGTCAGCTCTTCGCATGAGGTGGCCAAAGTACTGGAGTTTCAGCTTTAGCATCATTCCTTCCAAAGAAGTCCCAGGGTTGATCTCCTTCAAATGGACTGGTTGGATCTCCTTGCAGTCCAAGGGACTCTTAAGAGTCTTCTCCAGCACCACAGTTCAAAAGCATCAATTCTTCAGCACTCAGCTTTCTTCACAGTCCAACTCTCACATCCATACATGACCACAGGAAAAACCATAGCCTTGACCAGACGGACCTTAGTCGGCAAAGGAATGTCTCTGCTTTTGAATATACTATCTAGGTTGGTCATAACTTTTCTTCCAAGGAGTAAGCGTCTTTTAATTTCATGGCTGCAGTCACCATATGCAGTGATTTTGGAGCCCAGAAAAATAGTCTGACACTGTTTCCACTGTTTCCTCATCTATTTCCCATGAAGTGATGGGACTGGATGCCATGATCTTCATTTTCTGAATGTTGAGCTTTAAGCCAACATTTTCGCTCTCCTCTTTCACTTTCATCAAGAGGCTTTTTAGCTCCTCTTCACTTTCTGCCATAAGGGTGGTGTCATCTACATCTCTGAGGTTATTGATATTTCTCCCGGCAATCTTGATTCCAGCTTGTGTTTCTTCCAGTCTAGCGTTTCTCATGATGTACTCTGCACAGAAGTTAAATAAGCAGGGTGACAATATACAGCCTTGACGTACTCCTTTTCCTATTTGGAACCAGTCTGTTGTTCCATGTTCAGTTCTAACTGTTGCTTCCTGACCTGCATACAGATTTCTCAAGAGGCAGGTTAGGTGGTCTGATATTCCCATCTCTCTCAGAATTTTCCAGTTTATTGTGATCCACACAGTCAAAGGCTTTGGCATAGTCAATAAAGCAGAAATAGATGTTTTTCTGGAACTCTCTTGCTTTTTGCATGATCCAGAGGATGTTGGCAATTTGAGCTCTGGTTCCTCTGCCTTTTCTAAAACCAGCTTGAACATCAGGGAGTTCGTGGTTCACGTATTGCTGAACCCTGGCTTGGAGAATTTTGAGCATTACTTTACTAGCATGTGAGATGAGTGCAATTGTGTGGTAGTTTGAGCATTCTTTTGCATTGCCTTTCTTTTGAATTGGAATGAAAACTGACCTTTTCCAGTCCTATGGCCACTGCTGAGTTTTCCAAATTGCTGGCATATTGAGTGCAGCACTTTCACAGCATCATCTTTCAGGATTTGAAATAGCTCAACTGGAATGCCATCACCTCCACTAGCTTTGTTCGTAGTGATGCTTTCTAAGGCCCACTTGACTTCACATTCCAAGATGTCTGGCTCTAGATTAGTTATCACATCATCGTGATTATCTGGGTCATGAAGCTCTTTTTTGTACAGATCTTCTGTGTATTCTTGCTACCTCTTCTTAATATCTTCTGCTTCTGTTAGGTCCATACCATTTTTGTCCTTTATTGAGCCCATCTTTGCATGAAATGTTCCCTTGGTATCTCTTAATTTTCTTGAAGAGATCTCTAGTCTTTCCCAATCTATTCTTTTCTTCTATTTCTTTGCATTGATCACTGAAGAAGGCAAGCTGGTGCAAATGATATTCAACACTTGATTTGGATATTTTGAGTATCTTGGCTATCTCCTGCATAGTATAACATTGATTGTTTTCAACTAATGTCTGATTTTGATCACTATCAACTTCAACAGGTCTAGCTGACCCGCCAGTGAGAAATCTCCAGCAGGAAACTTCGCAAACCACTTTTGACATGTTTTATCAGTCACAGCACCTTCTCCATACACTCCAGAAATCTTTCTTAAAATTTTCGGTTGCATTTTTATCTTTCTTGAAATAATGAAGCATAGTATGCTGAAAATGTTACATTTTTCTTCCATCTTCAATATTAATGGCTATACAAACATTCACCAATTTTTTTTAAATGTATGTTGACACAGTATTTAACTTATATGCAGTATTTAACTTATATGCAGAGTACATCATGAGAAACACTGGACTGGAAGAAACACAAGCTGGAATCAAGATTGCTGGGAGAAGTATCAGTAACCTCAGAGATGCAGATGACACCACCCTTATGGCAGAAAGTGAAGAGGAACTAAAAAGCCTCTTGATGAAAATGAAAGAGGAGAGTGAAAAAGTTGGCTTAAGGCTCAACATTCAGAAAACGAAGATCATGGCATCTGGTCCCATCACTTCATGGGAAATAGATGAGGAAACAGTGGAAACAGTGTCAGACTTTATTTTGGGGGGCTCCCAAATCACTGCAGATGGTGACTGTAGCTGTGAAATTAAAAGACGCTTACTCCTTGGAAGAAAAGTTATGACCAACCTAGATAGTATATTCAAAAGCAGAGACATTCCTTTGCCGACTAAGGTCCGTCTAGTCAAGGCTATGGTCTTTCCAGTGGTCATGTGAGAGTTGGACTGTGAAGAAGGCTGAGCGCCAAAGAATTGATGTTTTTGAACTGCAGTGTTGGAGAAGACTCTTGAGAGTCCCTTGGACTGCAAGGAGATCCAACTAGTCCATTCTGAAGGAGATCAGCCCTGGGATTTCTTTGGAAGGAATGATGCTAAAGCTGAAGCTCCAGTACTTTGGTCATCTCATGCAAAGAGTTGACTCATTGGAAAAGACTCTGATGCTGGGAGGGATTGGGGGCAGGAGGAGAAGGGGACGACTGAGGATGAGATGGCTGGATGGCATCATGGACTCGATGGATGTGAGTCTGAGTGAACTCTGGGAGATGGTGATGGACAGGGAGGCCTGGCGTGCTGCGATTCATGGGGTCGCAAAGAGTCGGACACAACTGAGCGACTGAACTGAACTGAACAGAATTGACACAGTACAACTTACAAAACTGTTTCAAATGGAGTTAAAGACAACTAAATGGTACTATATGAAGTGCTGTAAAGGAAGCTGAAGACAACCAAGTGCTACTACAGCCATCTTATGAGAAAAAGTGAATGAACCTTTAAGCCAACCCAATAATTTTGGAACCTGTCTTTTTAAAAAAGAGGAATGCAAAGTTGCAAATATAAAATCAAGCATTGAGCCTTACAAGAGATCCATCAACGATGAGCTATAAAGTTTGTTTCCTTAGCTTCCCTGGCATTGGGGGGATTATTGCTTTCAGTATCAGTGAACAGAATATTCAAATCCCGTACCGCAGTGTTCGTCTCAGCTTTTGCATTTCATATTTGTATTAGCCAGAATGAAAGTCAGTGTGTAAAACAATATATTCACTCATTAGCCTTAACATAAGAAGTATACACAAAAATGATTTCTCAGTCACAACACTAAGAGTATTATCAAAATTAAATCTGGCAGTAAAGTTCAAGACTGTTTTGTATGTACTTCTTAATATGTAATATATTCTACTAAGGATATACAACCAGAGTACTCTATTCAAAACATACTTTTCTTTTCTGTGTTATTACATTATCACATTAATATACAGTTAAGTTCATTAGTTTCTGCCAAAATTCAATTTTAGGTTTTGTTTTTTTTTTATGTTTATTTTTTCTGAAAATATAAAACACTTATGACTAGAAAGTTAAAAAGATGTACTGAGAAATCTCACTCTCATCCCTATACCTACACTCCATCCTCAGCCATCACTATAGGGAACTGTTTTTGGTAATTTGTAGTTTATCCTTTTTTTTTTTTTTTTTAGAAAATCTGCAAATATGTATGTGTGGGTGCATGCTCGGTCTTTCAGTCCTATAGGACTCTTTGCAGCCCCATGGACTGTAGCTCACTAGGTTCCTCAGTCCCTGGAGTTTCCCAGGCAAGAATACTGGGGCAAGTTGCCATTTCCTTCTCCAGGGGATCTTCCTGACCCAGGGACTGAACCCATGTCTCCTGAGTCTCCTGCACTGGCAGGTGGATTCTATAACACTGAGCCACCTGGGAAGCCCATGATTATTTTACTAAAATCATTTTACTAAATCATTTACTAAAGAAGGAAAATACAATAGTTTTATATATGTTTGTGTTAAAGTGAAAGTCACTCAGTCACGTCCACCTCTTTGTGACTATATAGTCCATGGAATTCTCCAGGCCAGAACACTGGAGTGGGTAGCCTTTCCCTTCTTCAGGGGATCTTCCCAACCCAGGGATCAAATCCTGGCCTCCTGCATTGCGGGCGGATTTTTTACCAGCTGAGCCACCAGGGTAGCCCTTCTCCAGGGGATCTTCCCGACCCATGGAAGCCCTGATAGCTCAGTTGGTAAAGTAGTTAATGCTAAAAACTTTAGAAGATCAACCATCTATCATCCAGGAGATGGTTGTGAGAATACTATTCCCTAGCTACAGATGAAATGGTTGGATAATATCACCAACTCGGTGGACATGAGTCTGAGTGAACTCCGGGAGCTGGTGATGGACAGGGAGGCCTGGTGTGCTGCAATTCATGGGGTCGCAAAGAGTCAGACACGACTGAGTGACTGAACTGACCTGAACTGAACGAAGCTACAGATAACCAAGGTATGAGTTTATGACTGTGATAAGCCCCTTATTTTCCCACTTGATAGTGATCCAGAATGAAAGGGAAGGCTTGAAGATGCATTAACCACTGATATTTTTTTAATGACAAAAGGCAGGCCAGCTGTCATTTCCACGTAACCTGTCCTCACCCAGAAGTTCTGCTGATAGTACGCTCCTACTCTTGACAGGGCTTTTAGACCGGTCCATAAACAGTGGTGTAACCCATACAAATCTAAGGTTGGCAGCATGCAAGACACGGCCAGTCCCACGCAAGACCACGACCTACGAATGGTCGACAGAAAGATCAATGTGGTCCGGGACGTACTCTTTCCCATCACTTCCTTTTAGTATGACTCCCAACCTAAACCAGATAGTCTGAAATTCTTACTTTTCTTTTTTTAAAAAATAAGAAAATGTACATTACTACATACAGTCTTTTGCACCTTTGCTTTTCTTTTCCTCTTCTCCCCACCCCCCTCCGCCCCCCCCCCCCCCCGCCAACCACTGGATCTGTCCCAAGACTCATCCTGTCTCTGTTCACGGAGCTTCTTCATTCTTTTCAACTATTGGCAGTAGCTGATTGTACGGATGCTCTATGGATTATCTAACCAGTTTCTGTAAACGGTAGTCTGCTTGTAATAGTTAGCTTGCTGTTTTGGAAAAGTGGATAGAGTACACGATAAATTCAAGCCAGAGGACACTGTGAACCTAAGCAGTGAAATGAACAATTTGGGAAGGATTCAAAGCCCACTAACTGGAACTTCTTTCACAATTTTGGTCCATTCATTCATTTATTCATTTGCCCAAGGATTATCCTTGAGCACTAGGAACTGACCAGACCATCATTAACCTTGAAGTGCTAAGTCATCTGAGTTGCTGGAAATGGGGACACCAAGTTCCTTACAGAGAGGCTCCTTGAGTTTCTAAAATATGAGACAGTTGATCTGAGACAAGGACGCCATGAGAAGGTGGCTTATGGAGTTTTGAGCTTTCACGGTCTCCTTCACAGCATTTGTAATATACCCCCAACCACACCTATAGACTTAGTGCAGACTTAGGGCACTTGGCTAAGTGACCCAGACTTAACTTGGCAAGACCACATTCTTAAATAAGTTTAAGATACTTATATGTAGCTTACACATGTATATGTTATCAGTACTTTTGTATCTTATATACGCCGTGTATGTGTGCTAAGTCACTTCAGTTGGGTCTGGCTCTGTGCGACTCTGTGGGCTCGCAGGCTATGGTCCCTGTAGCCCACCAGGCTCCTCTGTTCACGGGACTGTCCAGGCAAGAAGACTGGAGTAGGTTGTCAGCCCCTCCTCCAGGGGATCTTCCCGACCCGGGGACTGAATCCACATCTCTTACCTCTCCTGCACTGGCAGGCGGGTTCTTTACCACAAGCACCAGCTGGGAAGCCCCATGAAAGTGAAAAGTAGAAGTGAAGTCGCTCAGTCATGTCCCACTTCTTGTGACCCCATGGACTGTAACCTACCAGGCTCCTCCGTCCATGGGATTCTCCAGGCAAGAACACTGGAGTGGGTTGCCATTTCCTTCTCCAGATCTTCCTGACCCAGGGATTAAACCTGGGTCTTCTGCATTGTAAGCAGATGCTTTACCGTCTGAACCACCAGGGAAGTCCCTATATGTACCCATATATGTGTAAAAAAATATATATGTGAATATTGTCTTCTGTGGTGAAAAATGAATTTCGATTAGACCTTATTCTTAAAAGTTTGGTTCCTATTATATTATTGGCATAAATGAATCCAGTTATGCCATAGAATATGGAATATGAAAGCCTTGGCCTTCTCCTAGGTGCAAAAGAAGCATTGTTTATTGTATTTAATTGCATTCTCTTCTATTCTGTTGCATTCTAACATCATTAAGATCTATACAAGCAGAAGGAGCTACTGGCTGACTATAGAGCATTTACATCAAGTCCAGAGAACAGTTCAAATCCATCCTTAGTTAGTGGTCCCTGAACAATGAGTGGTTGCCTAAAGCCGGACCTCCGGGACTTGCAATCACCACATTATGCAGCAGCCACGTGGGCGGCAAGAGAAAATGAAAGATTTTCAAACAGTCATTCTTTTAGTCTTTTATGCAAGTGAGTGAGTGACAGTCGCTCAGTAGTGTCCCACTCTTTGTGACCCCATGGACTACACAGTCCATGGAATTCTCCAGGCCAGAATACTGGAGTGGGTAGCCTATCCCTGCTCCAGGGGATCTTCCCAACTCAGGGATGGAACCCAGATCTCCTTTACCCGCTGAGCCACAAGGAAATTCCAAGAATACTGGAGTGAGTGGCCTGTCCCTGCTCCAGGGGATCTTCCCGACCCAGGATCAAACCAGTGTTTCCTGCATTGCAGGCGGATTCTTTACCAACTGAGCCACCAGGGTCTATGCAAGGGTCATGCCAATTAGGGGCTTCCCTGGTGTCTCAGATGGTAAAGCGTCAGCTTGCAGTGCGGGACACTTGGGTTCGATCCCTGGTTCGGGAAAATCCACTGGAGAAGGGAAGGCTACCCACTCCAGTATTCTGGCCTGGAGAATTCCATGGACGGAGGAGCCTGGCGGACTACAGTCCATGGGCTCGCAAAGAGTCGGACACGACTGAGAAACTTCACTGGTTCATGCCAATTAAGAAGCTCTTTGCACAAATCTGTTCATAAACTACACTGCACTTAAACATTAAATGAAACTTTATTAAACAGCCCGGGGGGTTCCCGGGTCCCCGACGGCCCTGGAGCAGCCCTTCCCTTCCAGCAGGACCCCTGCTCAGAAGCAGCCCCCAGGGCCGCCTTCCCCTCCTCCCGCTCGATCTCTCCGTCTGCAGCCCCCGCCTCCCCGCCGAGACCAGTCTCTCCCCCTGGATCAAACCGACCGGACGGCCCCGCGCCCCGCGCCCGGCCGCGGCCCCAGGGCGCCCCCAGCTGCACCCCGACACCGCCCCGGGGCGGGCGGAGCAGGGCCGGGCAGAGGAGGGCGGGCGGGGCCGCGGGGCCTGGAGCCTGGCCGCCCGCCGCTGGCTCCGCCACGAGGGGCCATGTCGGGGTTCAGCTGGGGCTACGGCGAGCGCGACGGTGAGCGCCGCGCGGGCCGGGGGGCGGGCGGGGGTCCGCGCGCCGGGGGGCTTCTGGGGTCCTCCTTGGAGACAGCGGCCCTCCGCGGAGCCGAGCGCGGGGCCGCCGGGGGGCTGAGCGCGGTGCAGACGCGGACAGCGCCGGGGGGCTGCGGGGGGCTGAGCGCCGTGCAGACGCGGACAGCGCGCGGGGGTCTGAGCGCCGTGTAGACGCGGACAGCGCCGGGGACCGCGGGGGTCTGAGCGCCGTGTAGACGCAGACAGCGCCGGGGGTGACCCCGGTCCATACACCCCGGCCCCCCACCTTCAGACGCGTCTGCGCCCTGGCGTTCGACCAGCCGAGACCTGCCCCCAGCAGTAACCAGCGACCCGTCAAAGGCTCGCAGATCAGTTCACAGATCTGATGGCAGACTTCTATGAGCTGAGGGCAAGCTTGCTTTTTTAGTCCCTTAAGCTCGTTATTCATTTAGGGGAGGCAAATCGTGGACAATATGTGACAATATACTTAAGAAATTTTAATGACTTGAATCGCAACACTGAGATTTGTCTTCCTGGCCACCGATGCCCCGCAAGTTTCTTAATAGCTGTTACTATTAAACGTTCCCCCAGCAACCTGCAGGTGGTTGCCTGGAACTGCTGATTTTAGCAAGATTTTAGGTTCTTTTTGAGAAGTGAAGTTATATTTTAAACTACTTCTCCACGCTTTTTCGTTCTCCTTCCACACTCATTCTTGCAGAGACTGGCGGTTAGCAACGGATCATTGATATTTTAAGGCGTTGGTCAAAACATGTTTATTGATGGGAGCAACAGTAATAATATGTATACTTTTCTTCTTGTATAGTCTAAGTTATCAAAAGTAAACTATTTTTTCTTATTTTTACATTAAACTGATTATTTCAAATAGCCATTATGTGCAAAGTGACACCAAGAAAGTCTTACTCTCAATATTAGATCTGTGAATAATAATAGTAACAATACTTTCCTTGGATCAACATGCATATTATTGAGCAGTATTGTACACTTAGTTTTATAGAAAGCTTAATTTCACAAAGAAACAGAAGAGTTTCATTTCTAATTGTAGCATTTTTGAGACTATGATAAACTTGCCAGTTGAAAAATGGCAGCAAGTGAAAGAGTTTTAATAGTGAAAAGTATTATTTAGGTGGATTTCTCTTTGACTGAAACTACAGTTATAATCTTACATTTTGCTAATCTTCAATTTATGTTTGGGAAAATTGAAATTTCTTTTAATTTCCCTCTGCTGGAATAATTTTTGTTGTTGTTATTTAATACTTATGTGACTGCATGCTCGGTCCTGTCAACTCTTTGCAACTCCAGGGACTGTGGCCCCCCAGGCCCCTCTGTCCATGGGATTTTCCAGGCAACAATACTGGAGTGGGGTGCCATTTCCTGCTTCAGGGGATCTTCCCTATTTAATAGTTTCTAGGTACCAACAGTGCCCTGACTATGATTAGGAAGGAAAAGGGTATTTTCAGTCAGTGAATATTGATTACTCTTTATTAATTTAGATTAGAAAATATTCATTCCAGCGAAGTATATCTGAAGTTTTAAAAATCCATCTTAGAAATATGTGAGGGAGATTAAGAGGTACAAACTTCCAGTTACAAAATAAATGACTCATGAGGATGAAAGGTACAGAGTGAGGAATGTGGTAGAACATTATGTCATACTTCTGTGTGCTGAGAGATGGTAACTAGACTTACGGCGGTCCTTTTGAAGTGTATAAAAACGTCAAATCACTGTGTTGTGCACTAGGTACTAACATCGTGTTGTAGATAAATTATGCTTCAGAAACAAACAAGCATATAGAGAAAGAGACCAGATTTACGGTTGTTACCAGAGTGAGTAGGGGGTGGGAACGGGATGAAGGTGGTCACTCCAGTTATACAATAACTGAGTGCTGAGGATTTAACGCACAACATGATGCCTAGAGGTAACATTGCTGTATGTTATGTAGAGAAGTTAAGAGAGTCTTAGTTCTCATCACAATGAAGAAATATTTTGTCTGTTCTTTAATTCTGTATGGATATGAGGTGGTTGATGTTCACTAAACTCGTGGTAATCATATCATGGATTATGTATTGTAAGTCAAACTGTTACGCTGTACACCTTAAACTTACATAGTGCTGCATGTCAATTACATCTCAATAAAACTGGAGGAAAAAATTAAAAATTGAAAGCATCAAAGAAAGATCCTTCTTAGAAAAGCCATTAACAAGGAATTATTTTATATTTCTGCTAAGGATTGTAGGGCTGTTCCCTGCTTTTGACTTCCCAGTGGCTCAGACAGTAGAGAATCCACCCGCAAGGTAGGAGACCCAGATTCGATCCCTGGGTCAGGAAGATCCTCTGGAGAAGGAAGTGAAACTCCAGGTTTCTTTCCTGGGAGATCCCACGGACAAAGATGCCTGTCGGGCCACAGTCCATGGATTGGCACAGAGTTGGATACTACTGACTAACACTCCCTGATTTTAGATTCAATAGCTTTCTGAGGACCACGCCTTTAAGTAGATCAACTTTGGCAAAATCCTATTAATGTGTTGTTTCCTGACTGGGCAAGTTCTGTTGCTTGTTTTCAGTTTAGACTGGCAAGAGCATTGAATGAGGAGATTAAAGGAAACAAACTGCGAATAGTAGCAATGATAAAATAGAACATCAAAAGGGGAGGCATTGGAAGATGCCACCGCCTTCACAGACAACTTACAACTTCTCCCATGAACCTTTAACAAGTTTACTAGTTTGGTTTAGGAAATGTGACAGTCATTGAAAACTACGTATCTCCACAGGTTTTCAAAAGTTCCGGAATCAATGAAAGAACTGCCATGTATCTCTACACCTGTGTTTAGATGAGTTTTAAAGTTGCATGTTATAGAGAATTTATAAAAGAGGAAGGGGCGTTGTTAAGAGGCAGGGAAATGAACATACCATCGTGTTTAATAGATAATATTGACTGATGCAAAGTGATATTATTTTTATTTTATTTTGGTTTGCCTCTGTTTTAAAAAGTAGTTCTGGCTATAAAGAACTGGAAATAGAAGCATAAAGGGATTAAGAGTATAAAGAAACTCTTTCCTAATTAGAAAAATAGTTAACAACATACAATGACACACATGTATATTTGAAGTCGGATTTTCAATAGGTTAAGGCATACCTGTGGGCAGTGAAATAGAAAAATTTTTTTTCACATTGGAAAAGGATTGGCTTGTATACAAAAAGAGTGCTGGAAAGGTGAATGACAGTACTTAGTAAATAAGGAAATGTAGTACCTTTCCTCGGAGAAGGTGATGGCACCCCACTCCAGTACTCTTGCCTGGAAAATCCCATGGGCGGAGAAGCCTGGTGGGCTGTAGTCCATGGGGTCACTAAGAGTTGGACACGACTGAAGCGACTTAGCAGCAGCAGCAGCAGCAGCAGTGGCAGTAAGTTCCTATAATAAGATGTAACCAAAGAATTTTGGTTTTCAAGTTGCTTCCAAGTCCAAAGTGTATGATTCATAAGAGAACAATGTCTAAGTTACATGTGTGGTTTGTATTCATGTTCTGACTTTTTGTACCTGATGCATGTATGAAGTAAAGAATTTATACTGTCTCCTTTGCAAAGAAGATGAATAAGAAGGAACATTGATTTAGAGACTGAAGCTATTGATAACTCTGATATATTTGTACTTCTTGAAATTTCATTCTAAATCTTATCTTTAAAAAAATATTTCTTGTTGTCAGTAGCAAATGCTTAATTCATTGTCATGCTGTGTCATTTTAGTAAGTACTTGAGTTTTAGAAAAATCAAGTAAGTTGCTTAGTGAGCAGGGAAAAGCTTAGTCAGCAACCTTCTCTTCTGGCCTGGTAGAAGTTGTGTGAATTGCAGGCAGAGAAGAGAAGGTGAGAAGGACCTCTAACCTGTAAAGTCTGGAGGCTAGCTTGGAGCTTATTTGAAACTGTGTCTTGCTGTTGATTTTAAGAGGCAGAGCTTGAATGAATCTCCCAGAGACATGATGAGGCTGGACAAGGGAATTGCCAGTTTATTGGTTCACCTCAATTTACCAAACACGCTTAATTTGGGAATTTAATGCAATTTTTACTATAAATGCAAGACTGGGATGACAGTTGTTCCTTGGGTGGGAACTCAAATGTAGTGTTGGCAAAACAACCGTGGAAGGACCTTCTGGAATATAGAAAGAGAAATAAATTGTTACTTGACTCTATTGCAGAAAACCAACCATATTACATTTCCAGATACGGTGGAGTCATTTTTTATGGATTATGCTATGTGAAAAATTTATATATTTCTTCAGTTTGTCTGTTGCACATTATTTACAGGAAATTAAATTGAGGCCTGGGTGATACCCAGGGATACAGTGAATGGAGAAAAGTGGGAAGAGCATTTGAAAGAACGACACCCTTTCTTCACTAGACCGCTTTCTCCGCGACGTTAGCTCCTTTGGCTCATGACCTGACCTGTGCCACGGCCACAGTTCGTTCTTAGAGCTGAGACTGAGTCTCGTTGTTTTCAGTGATGAACTGTGCTGTTGTTTTTAGTTTGGTAGAAAGCATTTGCAAAGTACTTTATGAAACTTACATATTCCTTTGTCAACAAGGGTGAGTTTAACTCTGAAGATGAATTCAGTCAAACCAAGAGGTTTGCATACTTATAATAATATCACTTGGTCTTGTAAAACGAAGCAAAACAGTTAGATGTTAAACTCCTGAAAGTAAAGGTCGTTTTTTACTCATCTGTGTGTTTTCGTCAAAGTCAAGTACAGCACATGGTACTCAACAAGCCTTTGGTTGAACGAAATAACTTCCTGTTTCTTTTGTGCTTGGTCCTGTGTATTGAAGGTCCTGTTCATTGGAATGAATTTTTCCCTATTGCTGATGGGGATCAACAATCTCCAATTGAGATTAAAACCAAAGAAGTGAGATATGATTCTTCCCTCCGACCTCTTGGTATCAAGTACGACGCCAGCTCAGCTAAAATCATCAGTAACAGTGGCCACTCCTTCAACGTTGACTTTGATGACACGGACGACAAATCAGGTTGGCTCTACCTTTTTTTTTTTTTGGTTGGGGGTGAGGAGCTTGAAAGATTGGATGGCGCATTCTTCCTCTCTTTTAAAAAATCTCTTTATTTTTAATTGAAGGATAATTGCTTTACAGGATTGTGTTGGTTTTTGCCAAACATCAGCATGAATCAATGGATGGTTCATGCTTATCTTCCACATTTGAGACACTTGTGTGTTCCTTGTTAGTACTCTGCTAGAACTTGTAATAAAGTTGCGTTTGATTAGTTCACAGGATAAGGTCTTTCACACTGCGAATAAATAATGGGCCAACAGGAAAAAAACAAACAAACTAGTATATTTGTTAACTGAATGAAGTAGAAAAGAGCGTTTCCTGAAAATGAACATTTAATCCTCCTTGAAGTATACTTCTTGCCCAAAGAATAGATGGTACCAAGTTTAAAAGTAGATGAAAGAGAAAATTAGAGAGAATCATATTTTGGAATACCTTAAAGGTACCTGACAATTTTTTTTTTAATTTTTAGTCTAACATTAGGATGATGCTGTATTTATTAATGAAAAATAGTTAGATTATAAAAATCCTTATTTAGAAGTCTTCATGCATTCGTTACTTTGGCCTTGCCACTTGACTTGAGGAATCTTAGTTCCCCAACCAGGGATCATACTCAGGCCCTCTGCAGTGGAAGCATGGAGTCCTAACCACTGGACTACCAGGGAATCCCCCATTTATTCATTAAGCTTAGATTTAGATAAGTAATAATGTCTTGTGTTTATATAATGTTATGTTGTTAGCAAAAATGATTTGCCCATTCCATTTCTTCCTCATCTTTCTTAACTTCATAAAAGTGATTCATTTTCATCAGAACATTTTAGTAAATGCATAAGGGAGGGGAGAAGCAACCTCACTTTTTACATGTATTAAATTGTATTTCAAGACCTCAACTTTATGAACCTGTATTAATAGACATGATTGATGTGGTAGGTACACTATAGTAGTCCAAGGTTTCTAAGTACAAAGTTTATACCCCCTACAGTAGTTTGATACTGTTTATGATATCTCAAGCAAAAAACGGAGGCTATCCATTCCGACTTTTAGAGTAAGAACTGATTAGCTTGTCCTTCATCACAAAAAACCTTAGTTATGAAAAATTCTTCCTCGAATTTGCCCAGTGATGACCTAGGTCTTCTCACTCCCTTTTTTTTCCCTCTCTCTCTCTCTCATGTTAATCAGTGGAATCAGTTTTTCTGTCTCCACCTTTGACCCTGGGTCTGTGATGGGTAGTGTGTGCCTTCACCCATAAGCGAGGGTCTCATTCCTATCTAGATCACAATGAAATTACCAGGGTTAATTGTCAATCACCATAAGGGCCCTTGTATTCCTCTGATCCAGAAGTTGCATAAACAAGAGGTCATGATCCTCATTCTTTTTTTCTCACGATAAATGAAGGGGATGTTTCATGGTGATTTGAGGGGTTAAATTATTTAAAAGGTGCAGACCACCATAGCTAATACAAGTGATAAAAAACACAGATACTTCTGTAGCAGGTCACTTTAATTGGAATAAAGCGGTTTCCATTTTGTAAAGAAGCAGTGCTTCCCCAAGCTAACTCTGAATCCCACCAGTCACAGAATCACAGGCAGGAAGCTTTCAGCACGGTCCTGGCGGGGCTTCTTTGGCTGGGCTGCTGCACAACCAGTGGTTAATCTGGGGGAGCTGCCTTTCGGGATTTTAATGGTCCTGTAAAAGGGGGGCAGGTGGATATGAAATTCACCCAGGAAGAAATTTCTTAGGAAGAACTTCTGTTGGCCATAGTGAGGGAAATAGTAATCTGATGAGGAAAGACAAGAGTGCTCTCACCCGAGCTTCTGGTTTTTCTGAAACCGGACAGGATCCCGTCTCTCTGGGAATCTCACCTGACTGGCTCCTCCACGTGGTCTGTAGCATCCCAGACTCCTTCCTACAGAACTTCCCACACTGCACTGTGACTGCCAGCTGTTTCTTTCCACTCAGCTAAAATGAACAACAGTTGTATCTTATTCTTCTACCTAGCATGGCGCCTAGCACACAGAAAGTAATCAATAAAGGTATGTTTCAGTTAAAAGCATATTTTGGGGGGATGAGTTTTTTTGGAGGATATGGAAAATACCATGGTATGGCATTATGGCATATGTAGGCAAAGTGCTATGCTTAGTTGCTCAATTTTGTCTGACTCTTTGTGACCCGTGGACTGTGGCCTGCCAACTCTCCTGTCCATGGGATTCTCCAGGCAAGAAAACTGGAGTGGGTTGCCTTTTTCTTCTCTAGGGGAACTTCCCAAACTAGGGATTGAACCCAGGTCTTCCTCATTGCAGGCGGATTCTTTACTGTCTGAGCCGCCAGAGAAGCCCTATGTAGGCAAAATCTCAATAAAACTATAAACCACCAACAATCAATTAATATTTACCATTTGATATGTAAATAGCTTAAACATTGGTGGATTATTCATTGTTCAAACATTGAATTTTTTATAGACTGTGGTACTAATTTTGAAATTGTAAAAAGTGAAATAGCTCTTGGAATATAGTAAATAACAGCCCTGTCTTGGCAAAGGGGCTCACATAACTCAATGAAGCTATGAGCCATGCTGTGCAGGGCCACCCAAGAGAGATGGTTTGTAGTTAAGAGTTCTGACAAAATGTGGTCCACTGGAGGAGGGAAGGGCAACTCGTTCTAGTATTCTTGCCACGAGGACCTCATGGACAGTATGAAAAGGCAAAAAGATAGGACACCGGAGATGAGCTGCCCAGGTTGGAAAGTGTTCAGTATGCTACTGGGAAAAGAGGAGGGCAATTACTACTAACAGCTCCAGAAAGAATGAGGCAGCTGGGCCAAGGGGAAATGATGCTCACTGATGGATGTGTCTGGGGGTAAAAGTAAAGTCTGATGCTGTAAAGAACAGTACTACATTGGAATCTGGAATGTTAGATCCATGAATCAAGGTAAACTGGAAGTGGTCAGGTAGGAGATGGCAAGAGTGAACATTGATATGTTAGGAATCAGTGAACTAAACTGAATGGGAAATGGAAATTTTAATTCAGATGACCATTATATCTACCACTGTGGACAAGAATCCCTTAGAAGAAATGGAGTAGCCATCATAGTCAACAGATGAATCTGAGAAGCAGTACTTGGGTGAAGTCTCAAAAACAACAGAATGATCTTGGTTAACTTCTAAGGCAAACCATTCAGAATCACAGTACCCAAGTCTATGCCCCAGCCATTGATGCTGAAGAAACTGAAGTTGACCAGTTTTATGAAGACTTACAAGACCTTCTAGATCTAACACCCAAAAAGATGTCCTTTTCATCATAGGGGATTGGAATGCAAAAGTAGGAAGTCAAGAGATACCCACCATAACAGGCAAGTTTGGCCTTGAAGCAGGGCAAAGACTAAGAGTTTTGTCAAGAGAACATGCTGGTCATAGCAAATGCCCTTTTCCAACAACACAAGAGATGACTCTACACATCACCAGATGGTCAATACTGAAATCAGATTGATTATGTTCTTTGCAGCTGAAGATGGAGAAGCTCTATGTAGTCAGTTAAAAAAAAGGGAGAGAGACTTTGAGCTGACCATGGGTCAGGTCATGAGCTTATTGCCAAATAGAGACTTAAGTTGAAGGAAGACCTAGGGAAAATGACTAGGTCATTCAGGTATGACCTAAATCAAATCTCTTATGATTGTACAATGGAGGTGATGGATCGATTCAAGGGATTAGATCTGGCAGACAGACTGCCTGAAGAACTCTGGACAGAGGTTTGTGACATTGACAGGAAGCAGTGACCAAAACCATCCCCAAGGAAGAGAAATACAAGAAGGCAAAGAGGTTGTCTGAGAAGGCTTTACAAATAGCTGAGAAAATAAGAGAATCAAAAAGCAAGGGAGAAACTCTGCCAACTGAAGGCAGAGTTCCAGAGAACAGGAAAGAGAAATAAGAAGGCCTTCTTAAATGAACAATGCAAAGAAATAGGGGAAAACAACAGAATGGGAAAGATTAGCAATCTCTTTAAAAAGTTGGAACTATCAAGAGAACATTTTATGCAAAGATGGGCACAATAAAGAATAGAAATGGTAAGAACCTAACAGAAACAGAGGAGGTTAAAAAGAGGTGGCAAGAATAAACAGAAGAACTGTACAAAAAAGATCTTAATGACCCAGACAACCACGATGGTGTGCTCACTCACCTAGAGCAGGACATCCTGAAGTGTGAAGTCAAGTGGGTCTTAGGAAGCATCACTATGAACAAAGCTGGTGGAGGTGATGGAATTCCAACTGAGCTATTTCAAATCCTAAAGATGATGCTGTTAGAGTGTTGCACTCAATATGTCAGCAAATTTGGAAAACTCAGCAGTGGCCACAGGACTGGAAAAGGTCAGTTTTCATTCCAATCCCCAAGAATAGCAATGCCAAAGAATGTTCAAACTACCGTAAAGTTGCACTCAGTTCACATATTAGCAAAGTTATGCTCAAAATCTTTCAAGTTAGGCTTCAGCAGTACATGAACTGTGAAATTCCAGGTGTACAAGCTAGATTTAGAAAAGGCAGAGGAACCAGAGATCAAATTGTCAGCATTCATTGGACCATCGAGAAAGCAAGGGAGTTCCAGAAAAACAGCTACTTTTGCCTCATTAACTATGCTAAAGACTTTGACTATGTGGATCACAACAAACTGTGGAAAATTCTTAAAGAGATGGGAACACCAGACCATCTTACTTACCTCCTAAGATCCCTGTGTGCAGATCAAGAAGCAGCTATTAGAACCAGACATGGAACAACGGGCTGGTTCCAAGTTGGGAAAGGAGTGCATCAAGGCTGTATATTGTTGCTCTGCTTATTTAACTTATATGCAAAGTGCTGCAGTGCTGTGCTAAGTTGCTTCAGTCGTGTCCAGCTCTTTGCTGTGGACTGTAGCCTGGGAAGCTCCTCTGTCTGTGGGATTCTCCAGGCAAGAATACTGGAGTGGGTTGCCATGCCCTCCTCCTGGGGATCTTCCTGAAACAGGGATCGAACCCACATCTCCTGTGTTGGCAGGTGGGTTCTTTATCACTAGCACCACCTGGGAAGCTCTATTTGTAAAGTACATCATGCAAAATGCCAGGCTGGATGAATCACAAGCTGGTATTATGATTGACGATTGATGGGAGAAATATCAACAACCTCAGATATGTAGATGACACCACTCTATTAGCAGAAAGGGAAGAGGAACTAAAGAGCCTCTTGATGAGGGTGAAGGAGGAGAGTGAAAAAGGAGGCTTGAAACTCAAAAGAAAACTAAGATCATGGCATCCAGTCCCTTCAGCTCGTGGAAAATAGAAGCGGAAAAAGCGGTGACAGATTTTGTTTTCTTGGGCTCCAAAATCACTGCAGTCGGTAACTGCAACCATGAAATTAAGAGACAGCTGTTTCCTGGTGCCTCAGACGGTAAAGCGTCTGTCTACAATGTGGGAGACCTGGGTTCGATCCCTGGGTCAGGAAGATCCACTGGAGAAGGAAATGGCAATCCACTCCAGTACTATTGCCTGGAAAATCCCATGGATGGAGGAGCCTGGTGGGCTACAGTCCATGGGGTCGCAAAGAGTTGGACACGACTGAGCGACTTCTCTTCACTTTCACTTTGTTCCCTGGAAGGAAAGCTATGACCAGCATAGACAGTGTATTAAAAAGCAGAGACATCACTTTGCTGACAAAAGTCTGTCTAGTCAAGGCTATGGTTTTTCCAGTGATCATGTATGGATGTGAGAGTTGTACCACGAAGAGAGCAGGGCCTTGAAGAATTGATGCTTTTGAACTGTGGTGCTGGAGAAGACTCTTGAGAGGCTCTTGGACTGCAAGGAGATCCAACCAGTCCATTCTGAAGGAGATCAGTCCTGGGTGTTCATTGGAGGGACTGACGCTGAAGTTGAAGCTCCAGTACTTTAGCCACCTCATGAGAAGAGTTGACCCATTGGAAAAGACTCTGATGCTGGGAGGGATTGGGGGCAGGAGGAGAAGGGGACGACAGAGGATGAGATGGCTGGATGGCATCACCGACTCGATGGACATGAGTTTGGGTGAACTCCGGGAGTTGGTGATGGACAGGGAGGCCTGGCGTGCTGCAATTCATGGGGTTGCAAAGAATCAGACACGACTGAGCGACTGAACAACAAAGGAATACCAGTCACTTGATGGATTCAGTGGTTGTAGTTTAATTTTTTAGCTCTAAAAATTGTCAGTTTCTCAGTTATAATCCTGTTAACTAGTTCTAGGTAACTGCCCGAAGTTGACCAAGTGTGCAGGATCTCAAATCACACATTAAAAAAGAAGTAGGAGCGGTTATGGGGCGTGTGAGCACGCCTTAGTCATGCTCCCCACCCCCTTCCCAGCAAAGATACAGAGATGGTGCTACTCACGCGTCCTTACCCCGAGCACAGTTGCTGGCCCACTGTAAGCTCTTAAGGGTTGCTGTACACATGAGTGAGCGGAGAGTAAGTTGACGTGCGTGTGCTCAGAGGAGAGGAAGCCAAACTAGTGAAGACTTCCCGGATCAGAGAATTCAAGCCCCAGCAGCTGGGACCGTTCCTGTCTCCTCTCTCTCTCTCTTGCTATAATCCCAGCGGATTTGTGCTCTCTGTTTCCTCTTTTCCTAGATTCCAACCAAAACATAGGCATGCTGTTCACTTACTTTTACTTTAGAGAGCTGTTCGCCCCACCATGATCAGGCCACGGCGCTCATTAGATTCACCGAGCCCTAAGACTGTGCTCTTTAGCGGTGCCCAGGCTGCTTCAGTAGCATCCGTACGAACTGAAGGTTGTGAAGGAGTGCTTCTCTTGCTTACTTTATGACGCTCACTGACCCGGGCACTGTCATCCACACTGGTTATCCAGGAGAATGAGGCCAGTGCTGCTCTCAGGGGTTTTGTATCCTAGTGAGATAGACGGTAAATGCGTGAACAGACAAGTGTTTTGATTTTAAAATTAATTTTTTAAAAAATTTTGTTTTGCTAGCCTTGCTTATCATTTTGGGCAACTGACTACCGTGTGCTAACAATTTTAAAAAGTTAAGTTCAACTGAATAACGCGTACGTTTCTGGTTGGTCTTTGCAGCATAGAGCAAATGACTGATATCTATGTACTAAGTTATTACAATTTCCCAAACTTTAAAATTAACCCTGCTTTCTTAATTGGTGTAGACCTCTTATTGAGTTTTACTTGAAATAGTTTTTTAAAATCTTATTGGAGGCATATATACATATATGAGGCTTCCCTGGTAGCTCAGATGGTAAAGAATCTGTAATGTGGGAGACCTGAGTTTGATCCCTGGGTCTGGAAGATCCCCTGGAGATCATATATATATGATTTGGGTGAAATAATTGCTAATTTTCAAATTTAAGATGGCAACAATATATATTTATTAATCTAGGTTGAAAAGTAAGATGAATAGTTTGACATTTGCAAACACTAAATCATCTTCATGAAAAACAATTTTTGTCACCATTATTCATTTTATAGCATTGTTTGGCTGTTTTCTTATAGACCATCTCAACACTTGCGATGAGCCTTGGTATTTGGACTCATTTTTTCCCACTCTGGTTTCTTCGGTAGAGCACTGCTCCTCGAGAATGGTCTTCGTGATTAGACATTTGCTGATCATAGTCCCAGGGTGGACCTTTTAATCGAAACAAAGTCCAGATATGTAAAGAGTAAGGCAGTCTCCATTGCTTAACTAAGCAGAGTTGTGCTAATCTGGCTTTTAAACCCTGGATTCAGAGCAAGCTTTCAAGAGATCACTCAGTGTTCTTGGACATCCCCCTAATAACGTGTGTGTGATTTTTATATCACTGTCTTTTCTTGAGCCAGCTTGCTTGCATCTTCTTCCAAAGTTAATTCTGCGTTGATCCCTCAGGCTCTCTAATCTGGTTTTTATATGTGAAGGAATGACTTCATGATTCAGCCCAGATCTTCTTATGCAACAGCAAGGGAAAAAGAGACAATAGGAGTGTTGATTTCTTTCTGTTTGAAATGCCGCTACATCCATGCTATATGGAGTCACTTAGGGAAACGTGCCTTTTAGATTAATTTATCTGTGAATCATCCTTGAAACTGTTTGTCTACATACAAATAAAATATTTTATTCATTCCTTCATCAAATATTTACTCCTCTGTGATGGTTACCCCACTAGGTAGGGATGCGGCAGGGACCCCAGCAGACAGTCTGTCTTTCTGTCCAGTGAGAGGAGAAACTACAATTTTCTCTTTGTGTCAGAGTAACAGAAGAGTGAGCTCTAGAGTTTGGTATAAGTGGTTCTCTCTTCCCTTCTGTTTTTTCTGAAACACAACGCTCTTTATCTGTCTTAAAGAAATCTGGACATAAATGAATCTGAAGGAAGTCCCAACTATTCAGTCTCACAAAAGATTTTATTACATATGCCCCCAATTTGTTTTTCCTTAGGCAGTTTTGGGGATTTTAGAAGTTAAAGAACATCCAGTCCAATCTCCTAATTAAAAATAGTCAAACAATTACAGACATAGACAAGAGCTGAAGCCCATAGACACTTAAGTGAGTTTTGAAAGATGGCACAGTTTAGTTGCTGAGCTGAGACTATTCCTTGATCTTAATCACCAACTCTTAATCACTGGTGTTCAACTTCAGCTGAGTCAAACCAAGCAAAGGAGAAATGAATTCACTTATACTGGTCAATACGGATGGAGTCTGGATCATTCTCCTACAGAATAGCTGGGAGAGGAGTGTGCCTTAGGCAAATGTATTACCTTGTCTTTCTTTTTTTAATGTTGATATTTATTTGTTCTAACTGGAGGATGATCACAATATTATGATGGTTTTTTGCCATACATCAGAATGAGTATACACGTGTCCCTTCCCTCCTGGTTGTGCCAGAGCACCAGCTTTGGGTGCCCTGCTTCATGCACTGAACTCACGCTGGTTATCTGTTTTACATATGGTAATGTTTCAATGCTCTACTCTCAAATCATCCCACCCTCTCCTCCCACTGAGTCCAAAAGTCTGTTCTTTACCTCTGTGTCTTTTTTTTTTTGCTGCCCTGCATGTAGGATCATCGATACCATCTTTCTAGATTCCATATATATGTGTTGCTGCTGCTGCTGCTAAGTCACTTCAGTCGTGTCCAATTCTGTGCAATCCCATAGATGGCAGCCCACTGGGCTCCCCCGTCCCTGGGATTCTCCAGGCAAGAACACTGGAGTGGGTTGCCATTTCCTTCTCCAGTGCATGAAAGTGAAAAGTGAAAGTGAAGTCATTCAGTCATGTCTGACTCTTAGCAACCCCATGGACTGCAGCCCACCAGGCTCCTCCGTCCATGGGATTTTCCAGGCAAGAGTACTGGAGTGGGGTGCCGTTGCCTTCTCCAATATATGTGTTAATATACAGTATTTGTCTTTCTCTTTCTGACTTACTTCACTCTGTATAATTGTTTTGTCTTTTATTTCTTGTTGTTTGTAGAAAACTTTATGATGTTGCTTAACATCTTTTGCTGCTTATATGAGGTGGCTCATTCTTGATGAGTTTTGAGATATATATGTATATATGTTTCTTCTGAAGAGGAGGGTCATTTAAATTAAACTGCTGTTTAAGGCTGCACCTCACCGATCCAGTCAAGCCTATTGGTGTTGATGAGAAATTAGTCATGCTTTTGATGTAATCAGCCTACCCTGCTTTCTTATCCTCACATATCCTTTGAAGATTTTCCCAATAAAGATTAATTGGGAGGAGACAGTTTAGGACTGTTTTCTACTAAGAAGCTTATACTTAAGATAGATTCTGTTGGCATGGTTTTAGAGATCATATGTGTTGAGGCAAAGGACTAAAATATACTCTGCCAAAGTGACAAAGATGTGATGGATTAATTTAAAGAGTTAATTTTGTTTTGTATTTCATGTTTCTCCGAGAGGATGGGATTCAAGTATAGAAGATGTGCTTACTTTGCCAGTTTCTGTAGTGGTCGTAACCACAGTGAAAAAGCAGTCACAGCTAACGTGTCCGGCTTGCTGCCTCTCTGCCAGGCAGTGATAAGTGCTTTGCCTCCAGTTTTTGTTCTGTTTTCACAGCAACGTTAGGAGGAGATATACTCTTCTTGAAGTTATCGACATAAAAGCTGAGGTTGCAAAACTAGAGGGTGTGTGCAAGACGACCCAGTAAATAGAGTGTGAGCCCAGGTCTTCTAACACTGAGGCCTGTTCTCAGACTGGAGTGCTGGGCTGGTCTCCCAAGTTCAAGGTGGGCCTCTTTGCAGTTCACATTTTTATTTAGAGAGGCTGACCACCTCCATTTCACAGAGCAATTCTTTACCTCTATGAACTCCCAGTTCTTCTACTTTCTAACCAGCCTGTCTGTTTCCCAGACATCCGATTTCCCAGATATTCTTTAAAAATCTATTGTGGATTCTCTAACCTTTTAAAACACTTGGTTTTACTCCTTGCATACCTAAAAGTTGTATTCTTGTCAGCAAACTGAATGACACAATTATAAAAAAATCCCTTGGAGGACATGGAGATGTTGAATGATCCAGGGCGATGCTGTGGCTTGTGGACAGGATATTTACATGTTTGTTTGTTTTTTTTTCTTGCTAACAATTTAAACTGTATTAATATGTAGTTCTGCGTGGGGGCCCCCTCACTGGAAGCTACAGGTTACGGCAGTTTCACCTTCACTGGGGGTCCGCTGATGATCATGGCTCTGAACACGTGGTGGACGGCGTGAGATACGCTGCAGAGGTGAGTCAGCAGCCATGTATTCGTGGCTCAGAGTTTTTCCCTTCTGTTTTAATTTGATTTTTATTTCCTATTGGAATATAGTTAATTTACAAAGTCATGTTACTTTCAGGCATACAGCAAAGTGATTCAGATACGTATGTGCACATATCTGTTCTTTTCTAGATTCTTTTTCATGTAGGTTATTGCACAGCATTGAGTAGAGTTCCTTGGGCTATACATCAGGTCCTTATCATTTTCAAAAAATTTTATGGGAGTACAGTTGTTTTAGGATGCTGTTAGTTTCAGGTGGTTCAGTTATACATATTCACGGAGCTTGTCTTTGTGATGGGATTTAAGGGACGCATGAGACAACTCTCTTTACACCAGATTCGTTTATCTCAGTGTCTGAAATTGCTTTATTGTGTCAGTATGAGAGTTTATCAACACGAGAGCCACAAATTCACCCCTTCTGAGCCTTAAAGCTTAGGGTTATCATGCCTGTTTTGGAAATGAATAAATTGAAGACAGATTAAGTGGAAGGAAGGGAAAGAAACATTTGTTTCAGGCCCAACTGTGTACACACATGTAAAGTCCATATTATAGAGTTAATTGTAAATGGCAAAATTCCTCTAGGGACAAAAAGTAAAGTCACAGACTCTCCTGAACTCTACCTTACCTCTACAATCTCAAGTATTAAAATGTAGTCTCTGTTAATTCTTCAAGTCCTTGGTAAAGTAGAACAGGATGAAGTGTTCATTGACTTGTTTTTTCCCATTGGGGAGTTACTTCTTTTCCTTATACCTGATATTCATTAATTATATTCTGCTTTTTCTAATCCTCTGGTTAAAGGATAAAGCATAATATTCTTCAAGTTTTAATGTGGTTAAATATTGCTAACACCTAGTTTTACCATGAGATGCAAGTGAATCATTGTAGGATTCAACCAAAGCTACTTAAGTGAAAATATACAATGTGTCCTGTGAGTCGTCTCAGCAAGACAGAGCAATGTGACCAGGCAGGTTCCATTTTTCTTCATTGTTCTCTTAATTACTGAGTTGTGGAGTTGAGATATGCTTTCATAGCCCTGCTGATGAGAGATTCAGATTCAGATTTCTTTCCAGTTTTCTTTTTCCATTGGCGTGTACAGCTGCTCTCTGAAGCCATCAATCAAAGCGTCCTTTTTACCTACTAAAGCACTTTTGTTTGAGGCCGCGTGCTTAGGGTATGTGACCTGCCCTGTCCCTGGGCTGGAGGAATAAGATCTACGTCTAAAATGGACCCCAAAAAATGCCAGGAATGTGGAAAGTGGGACTCCTAAATCTGTATGGCATCTCAGTTTATATCACCTACTGAATAGTTTTCGTGTTTGCTTCCTAGAGTTTTGTGTTCTAAATTTGACATCTTGTTCTAAATCTCAGGAGCTTTGTGGGGATTGAGAGCTGGCTTTGGGTCACTGTCTTGTAACTTTCCTAAGTCACTTAGGCAAGCCAGTCGCGTTGCTTTATGGTTACGCCTTCTAGCCTCCTACACTTGAAAGCACACTCTGAGAGAGGCCGACTGTGAGCTGGCAAGTGGCCTCTTGCAAAGGGCCCTCAGATCCTGCAGGCCGCCAGCAGCTCAGAGTCCTGACTTGCAGAGCAACGGCCATCTTCTTAGGTTTTCCTTCTTGACGAGGCTGAAGCTTTGACTGGAATTTGATGCTGTTCTTAGTGTGTATTTCAGGCTGTTTGGTTCATCTGCTCACGCATGCGCTCATTCATTCATTCTTTTGAGATCCTCGCGTGTCCCCAGTCGGGGCCCACTTATCCGTGCTCATCACGAAGGGAGTACTAGGAATGAGGAGGGGTGGTCAGGGAGCACTTCCTCCTGGGAGAGGATTCTAACCGCAGGCCTGAGGGAGGAGCAGGAGTGAGCCAGGCAAGGCGGAGAGGGAGCTGCAGAGAATCGTGCGTGAGCACTCGGGGCGGGGAACAGTATCGCCTATTGTCACACATTAGAGGAGCAGAATGGCCGGTGTGGATGGAGCATGAGGAACAAAGCGGGGGTTGTCAGGAGTGAAGTCGGGGAGGCCAGAGGGGCCTGATCCTTCGCAGGTGAATCGTGTACGTATCACAAACACTTTCAGTGCAGCGGGAAGCCGCTGGCTGTCTTTGAATCAAGAAGTGATCATCTTTGTGCTTTAAAAATATCAATTTAAGCTACAGTTTGCAAACGGATTGGGTTGAAGCAGGGGTAGGTCAAGGGAGTCAGTGGAGAGGCTTTGGGGGCAGTTCCAGGGAATAGAAGAGGGTGCCCTTGGAGCGTCGGCCGGCGGAAGTGCTGCTTCCTTGGGTTTTGGTGATGGATCGGAGGCAAGGGGAGGCGGGGCGGGGCGAGGAGGACTCAGTGTTTCTGGCGAGAGACTGGAAGGCTACTGGAGGGAGGGGCGGTCTGGGTCAGACCTCGGGGTCGGGGGTGTTCGGCGTCGACAGTAAACAAGTAGACAAATTGTATGCGGTAAGGTCTGTAACAGGAACACCATACAATCTGGTGGAGTGACTGGGTGCTTAGGAGGGCCTCTTTGGGATGACATGTGATCATCTTTGAGACTGAATGGCCGGAAGAAGCCACCTGGAGGAGATCCAGGGAGATCTTTCTAGTGACTGGGAACAGCCGGTACAAAGGCTCTCAGGCAAACGATGAGGTTGGCATGTTCAAGAAGAGAGACCTTGGCTTCCAGGATTGGAGTGAATGAGAGAAGTTTTAAGTCGTGTCCTGGAGCAGCCACAGGGACCACGCCGCATAGGGCTTTGGGGGCTTGGCAGACAGTTTGCAGCTTATCTCTGTGTAGAGGACCAATCCGTGGAGGGTTTCGAGTAGGGCAATGGCATATTCTGGTTTATATTTTATAAAATATAGCTAGCTGTTCTGTGGCAAAGAGGTTGGGCAAACGTGGAGGAAGCAGGGAGACAGACTAGAAGGCTGTGAACGTGTTCACATTCGCAATGATGGTGACTTGTGTTATGAGGTAGTGGAGGTGAAGAGAGTTAAACAGGTGCAGGATATGTTTGGGAGATAAAATCCCTGCGACCTGTCCAGGAGAAGGGCGTCAAGACTGAAGGAAAGAAAAAGAGACCTCAAGCCAGAAGACTCAAGCCACAGTCTTTTGTCTTGAGCAGCTGTGAGGATGGTTCTGCTTTTGCTGAGATGGGAAAGTTCAGGGAGGAGCAGGCTGAGACAGGAATTAACTGCTGGGATGTGTTAATTTGGAGATGCCTCAGGCTTACCTTCCCAGATGGCTCAGTGGTAAAGAATCCACCTGCCAGTACAGGAAACTTAAGAGACAGGTTTGATCCCTGGGTGGGGAAGTTCCCTTGGAGAAGGAAATAGCAAGCCCCTCCAGTATTTTTGCCTGGAGAATCCCAGGGATAGAGGAGACTGGCAGGCTACAGTTCATGGGGTCACAAAGAGTCAGACGCGATTTAGCAGCTAAACAGCGACAACATAGATATTCCAGGCTCGCGTTCAAGTTGGGTACTGGATACAGACCTGAGTCTAAAGAGGTCAGAGCTGCCGACGGAGGCATTTGGGAGTCATTTGCATTTGGTTTCAGTTCAAAAGTATCCCTTTGTGCTTGGCTATAGAAGTGATTCCAAAGAGTTTCCTTAGTTTTTCCAGCTACTTTTGTACCTAACTTCAGAATTATCATCAAGTTGTATCCTGTTAAAAAGTAAAAATATGAAGAAAAAAATGAAAGGGAAAACCATTTAAAGCTGTGAGTGAAAACCACTCAGTCAGGTCTGACTCTTTGTGACTCCGTGCACTATACAGTCCTTGGAATTCTCCAGGCCAGAGTAAGGAAACTTCTCCAGGGGATCTTCCCAACCCAGGGATCGAACCCAGGCGGATTCTTTGCCAGCTGAGTCACAAGAGAAGCCCTTTAAGGCTGTAACCTATATAAAAAGTTTAATTTGGAGCCTAATCTAATGATTTGTGACATTACAGAGATTAAAATAATCTAAATCATGGAAGACTTTATCTCGAGTTGCATATCTATTAGTAAAAAAAAGTAGGCTAATAGTCCATTGCATATTTAGAACTTTATCTGATTATAATTTATACCAGATATATGATAAGCAGATTAACTATGTAGTTGATAGTAAAATTATGATTTCAACATTAATGGGGACTTTCAGCATAATGAGCTCATTTTATGTATCAGTAGTATGCAATTTAAAAACACTAAAGTTGAATAATGCTGTCATTTAGAAACTGCTTTTCAACAGAGGAGAGTCTCATTTCCATTTATACATCGGCTGCGATGACTTTTTGTCATTCAGTTCAAATCACTGTGGCTGTCGCTGTTCGGAAATGTGCGTTTGTTACTTGATTGAGGTTTAGTTCATATATGAATGCTAATAAACGTTGTGTCGGTTCCCCTTAGGTGACACTTCCAGTTAAGCAAGGTGTGTGGGAGCGAGAAGGACTCGTTTAAAAGAACAAAAGATTTTTCTTGCTTTAGTTTCCCATAGTATTTCAAATACTTGTTGCTTTTTAACCAGTGGGAAGATGATAGATGGATTTATATCTCCTTAGTGGCACATTCCTTTTCTAGTCCTTTGGGGTTGTGAACCTCAAGAGGGCATTTCACATCTGTCTGTCTCTTTGCTCTCATCTCTTACCAAGTGAACTGCTGTGTTGCCTTGGAGCCGTTTCAAACAGCTTCAGCGTACCTGCCTGCCCCTCCCTCCCCGGGGAACAGCGTTGCTCTCCTGTGAGCCAGATGCATTTTGTTTCATCATCCAATGCTTTCAGGTGCTTTGTGCCTCCCCCAGCTACCTCAAATCAGCACGAAACATAGCACTGCAAGAATCCGCCCTGTGTTATCTGTCTGGGTGTTCCAGTCTTCCTTGATTGTTTCTGGATGGTGCACTATTTTAAAGTTTTTATAGTTCACAGTTGAGGAGAATTCTTATTTTTCTTACAATCCTCCCAGATTATTTGCCTATAAGATGGAAAGTTATGTTTAAAGGAACGGCTGAAACCATTCCAGTGATGGTACTAAATCCTCTCTGTAACAGCTAGAAGGGTGATCTGGGCAAGAAACCCTTCACAGGCGTTTCCTCCCTGAGTGCCAGAAGGGCTCCTTTGACGAAGGTCTTACCTGAAGCCCATCCTTCAGGGAGGGTCCTTGCTGAGCAGGGCCGAGCTGTGACCTAGGCCGAGTCAGGTGGGTGCCTCGCGGCCCTCTGGCTTCTGCCTCAGTTTGTCCTTCCTGCGGGGGACGCTCTGCAGGAAGAGAGAGGCAGTGGAACTTCCCTCAGCAAAGCCGAGGGGTCCCGAGGAGAGGTGAGCCTGCTGTCCGCCAACCCAGCCCCAGGTGAGCGAGAGACAATCAGACGCGACAGGGGTTCCGTCTGAGCAGTTCCACTTTATTGCCGCAAGCTCTTGGTTTATAAAGGCAAGCAGAGAGGGGTTTGCGAGGGATTTTCCATAGTTGCACCAATCACATTAACGGTCAAATCGTCATGTGCCATCATTATAACAGGAGTCTATGGTGATCACGCACTGTCCACGTGCACGGAAATCAAGAGAGCCAATCAAAAGTTTTGACAGACAACTTAGGCCGCGCCTTCATCTCTTCCACCAGGCGCCATCTTAGCTCTAAACCGTAAAGCTAGCCCTTCTTTTTAAGGTTTCCCATTTAGGGCCCCACACTTCCCTTAGCCAGGAATGAAGATCCTCCAGGAAGGGTTTTCCGCCTTGCTGTCACTCTACAACCCTTCACACTTGCTTGTGAGTTGGGGATTCTGCATTGCGTCCCACGGTGGGACACGGAGCACACCTCTGGAGTTTGCAGTCAGCCGCTACTGCGGCAGAGCTGGAAGTGGGTGAAGCCTGTCTTCTAGAGTGCCAGGCCCTCCACCTGCTTGTCTCCCTGATTTTCCTTTTCCCCTCGTCAGTGGCAGCAGCTGCCTCTCATTTTCTTCCTGAGATGCCTCTGTTTGGCATACCCTGAGGCCTCTTTTTCCTGTTAAAACTTCCTCTCAGCAAAGAATTTGAGCATTCATAGAAGTAGAGTATATGTAACTATTGCTAAAAACAATTATTCTTAAGGTGAATTTGCGTTTTCAAGGCGTAAATAGTCTTAAACTTTTAAGACTTAAAACTTTTCAAGGACAACTGAGCACTGCCCTTAGGAGCAGGATGTGCCCAATTACCTTCTGTTGGGGGGTTGACTTCCCCACCCATCCGTGAGCGTGAGCTTGTGTGCTGGACTCAGCCATCAGCGAGGGTCTGGCCGAAGGCTGCACAATTGCAGTTCCATCTGTGGACGTGGGTGTTTTGAACTGTGGTGCTGGAGAAGACTCTTGAGAGTCCCTTGGACCACAAGGAGATCCAACCAGTCCATCCTAAAGGAGATCCGTCCTGTGTGTTCTTTGGAGGGACTGATGCTGAAGCTGAAACTCCAATACTTTGGCCTCCTGATGTGAAGAACTGACTTGCTGGAAAAGATCCTGATGCTGGGAAAGATTGAGGGCAGGAGGAGAAGGGGACGACAGAGGATGAGATGGCTGGATGGCCTCATCGACTCAATGGACATGAGTTTGGGTGAACTCCAGGAGTTGGTGATGGACAGGGAGGCTTGGCGTGCTGTGGTTCATGGGGTCACAAAGAGTCAGACATGACTGAGTGCCTGAACTGAACTGTGGACATGGGGGAGCCCCAAGTCTCTTGGGAGCAATGGTTGGAGATTTTTGGGGTTAGAGAGGCTTGGCAGGATGCTCTAGAAACTTCTATGATGTAGACCTCAGCACAGGACACCACAGACCAGCTAAGTGACAGGATCCTTCCCTTGTGTAGTTTTCAGACCAAAGTAAATAGGAGGATTCTGTCCAAGGTTCTCATGCATAGGACAGGAAGATATATATAAATGTTTTATTTGCATTTATGTTTTTAAAGGTGTTTAAAAAATAATGTTTGAATTATGTCTTGTTCCTCCCTTTCAGCTCCACTTTGTTCACTGGAATTCAGACAAATACCCCAGCTTTGTTGAGGCAGCTCATGAGCCAGATGGACTAGCTGTCTTGGGAATATTTTTACAGGTGAAAAAAATCCATTGGTTTCGTTTTGAATAATTAGTCAGTCGTGTTGGATAAAGAGTTTCATTGTGGAGTAGTCTACCACTTTCTGCTCAATAATAGTAAACTTGTTCTAAGCTTACTGTTTTCCTTTTGAAGTGAATATTCACCTTTTATATGTTAGTTTATGGTCCATCTAAGGGCCCAGAACTACCCTAGGAAGGTTGTCTTATGATTCATCTTATTGTCCACAGATCAGTTTTATGTGAATAGCAAATGTAGCTGCGATAACAGTAATATCAGAAGTATTACCTAATAGCAGAAGTGTTACACTGATACCTTGAGAAGAAAATATGATAGGCTCTTCCTGATTGCTCAATATTTGGAGATACAGGTTAGGGTAAAGTTCAAGTTCCTGATTCTTGAAGCACTAGTTTGACCACTAGTTTATTATGGTTTATTATCCCAAACGCACTGATCAGTTTTAAAGATTTTGTTGTGTTTTCCTCTGTCTGGTATTCCTATGAGGCAGACAAGCGTCTGTGTCCTGGTACCTGTGCAGAGGGCAGGGCGGCTCAACCCCCACACACCAGATTCTTTAGGCTGTGCCCTCTCGTGATGCCAGCGGCTCCGCACGTGGTGTAACTCGTTGCACGGGGCTGGGGGAAGCCGAGGGCAGAGCAGAGACCAGCGTGCACAGCAGCAGCTCCTTCTTTTGGTCCCCAGGTCTGGTGGTGGCCGTGAAGGCCAAGTGAGGAAAGGCATTATACTTGAACCCTGGATGACTTAACACCTTCAGATAACTCAGGACACCCCAAACAAAGAAAAATAAGTACATATATATTTTCTGAAGGCTTCTCCTCATGATGACATAGTCTGTTGATTCAGAACCTCAAGTCATTTTAAGTGGAAAGTGGGAGATGTTTAATGTTTGATGTCACCAAGAATCAAGGTCTGAAAGTCACATCTAGTTAAATAGTGCAGGTGTTATGGAGGAGTTTCTCTCGAGAGAACCTGTACCCTAAACGTTCCTAAAGCTGGAAGAATATGAAGCCATTACTTCCAGCTTTGGAATCAAAGGTATAGTTCAGCCAAAGAGCCCTGTAATATTATCTTGTTGTTTAGATTTTTCTGGTGTGATACGGCTAGCAGGTGAAAGAGAGCCTCATTATAGAACAATCATTGCTTGTTCTGAGCTGACTTAGAGTTTGAAAAAAAATAAAAAATAGTGACTAAAATGAGTCAGACAGTAACCATTTCTTTTGCAATTTCATGTTTTCAGATTGGTGAACATAATCCCCAACTGCAAAAGATTACTGACATTTTGGATTCCATTAAAGAAAAGGTAAAATTAATTACTGTTTACCAGTGACTAATATGTTCCCTGTTTTCTCCTGAATTCTCATATCTTCTGTTAGACTTTGATGTAGCATATGCTGCTGGCTTGGAAGCAGGTTTGAAACATCTTTGACCAATACAGTGGAAGTAACATTGCTGCTTATCTCTTGAAAATTATGACGGGATCTTAAATTATCTAAAATAATAGTGTAAATTATTAAGATTTACATTAAATTTTATGTAAATTATCTAAAATTTCTAAAATTATCTAAAACAAATAATGTCAGGCCACTTACATTAAAAAGAAATCCAGTGCTGCTTAAATAAATCTAGGTGAGGCACTAATTCATCTTCAATTTTTAGAGTAAGGCAGATAGTTTTTTTAAAGACCTAACAGCAGATACTAAATCATTCCATGAATTATAGAATTCCAGTGAAATAGCATTTCACGGATATTTATTTTTTTGAGGTCTGTGTAAAGCTTTCCCATTGTCATTTATGAGAATTCTCTTTTCTTCCTCAGGGTAAACAAACTCGGTTCACGAATTTCGACCCGGTATGTCTGCTTCCTCCATGCCGGGATTATTGGACGTATCCTGGCTCTCTTACGGTCCCACCTCTCCTGGAGAGTGTCACTTGGATCATTTTAAAGCAGCCCATAAACATCAGCTCTCAACAGGTACATCACTTCCTCCACGCTGACCCTGATTCTCTAGAGGAGACTGGGCTGAAAATTGTGTGTGTGTGTGTGTGTGTGTGTGTGTGTCTGTGTCTGTGTTTCAGACCCTGCCCTTCGTTTCTGCTGTTATGAAGCCTGTGTTTTCCCTTCATTAGTCAGATGAGTGGTTGAACCCGGTGAGGTTTCTCTTCCTTTCTTGTTTGACCTTCTATGATTAGATTATTTCTTTCCCAGTTCCTAGAAATGAGATGTGCAGACAGGCATGGATGGACGTGCCGTGCCCCCTTAAGGGCTCTGCTCTTTCTTCTCTTGTGTGATCCAAGGTATTAAAGGTCTGCATGCGATACAAAAGGGAAAATCAGGAGCGAGTCTTCCTTCAAAGGGCGACATTCTCCTTTTTGACCTCGGTGCGTGGACCCGCTCCTCCTGCAGATTTCACGTTCAGAAACAGAACAGTGAGAACATTGTACTTGCTAGATTGAGGAAACCATCTGATCTTTTGGCTTTTGTTGACAAAGCTATTGTGAAGCTGGCTGAGGGTCTTTAAAGCATTTGCCTAGAAGCTGTGGATGGCCGCCTGAGCTCTTCCAGGGAACAGATTTCCTCTCTCGTTCTTCTGATCAGGCTCCTGGGGTCGGTGGGCCCAACAGTCTGCAGGTTCAACATGTCTTTGATGCCTAGAGACTCCAGATAGAGCTGTGATGCCCCATGGTGGTGGTGTAGCCACTCAGTCCTGTCCCGCTCTTCCCGACCCCCTGGACTGTAGCCTGCGGGGCTCCTCTGTCCCTGGGGTTCTCCAGGCAAGAGTACTGGAGTGGATTGCCGTGCCCTCCTCCAGGGGATCTTCCCGACCCAAGGGTCAAATCTGCATCTTCCGGGGAAGCCCACCATGGGACTGACCAGTCTGCCAAGTGGATGCTGTTTGCCTAATGGATTTGGTTTTGGTTTTGTTATTGTTTTCTTTTTCAAATTATATGCTGCGAAATCTTGGCAAGAACACAGCCTGGTAATTTTTGCAGCTAATGATGTACTCCCGTTGTGGGCTGGCCCACACCTAACTGTTTCATCTTTCCCCTAAGCAAAGACTAGAGTTGGTTCACCTTTACGAAGGTCGCATCAGGTAACGTTTCCCCTTGTGGTGTTGAATCATCCAACTTCTGCTGACCTTGTGTTTAGGATGAAAGTCAGAAAATAATCTGGTTCATACTTATTAAAACATTTTATAAAAATCTGGGTAGATAGCCAGAGCTTGACTGACATGGAAATTCCTGTGGATTTTTTCTGTCATAAATAACGTGAGTTGCATCATGAGAAAAATGACCTCTCATCGACTCAGCGGCTTTGTTAATGCAGTTCATTTTTCTCCCCTTCATGCACTAAGTGGTTTGCTTTACTTTTCTTTATTAAATTTGAACAGGTTAATAGTAAGAGTTAATAAGGTAGTAATAATAAGGGAATCGTGTTTTTTTCTCATATTTTAAGAATTAACTTATCCATTAAAACCAGTTAGAAAATATATTTTTTTAATCCACCTGTGATTTGGAAGAGAATATATCAAAATATTATTTAGGCATATACAATACATACATTTAACCTAATCAAAAATAACACCCTGCAAATGTACGAATGACTGCCTAGATGTGAATTCACTATTGTATCTCACTTTAATCATTAACATTAATTATTAATGTAGTTTTTATGCAGTTTATAAAATGATAGCTGTATTTAGAACTTCAGTGTGAGCAATAATTCATTTTGAGGTTCCATTTATTAATATTAATTATTAATGTGGTTTTTATGCCATTTGAGTTTATAAAATAATAGCTACATTTTAGAGCTTTAGTGTGAGTGATAACTTATTTTGAGGCATTCACTTAAATCTTCTGTAGCAGGAACACTGTCAGACATTTTCAGTCAGATTGAAATGATTATTTGAGTAGTAATCACAATTATTATGATGACTATAATAGCTTAGTAATAAAAATTATTATGGTGATTTTAAGATTTAAAGAATGAAGTAAAAGATATTTTAAAAGTTCGGTCCCATTTTAACCATGAGAAAAGCATCAGGCAGTGCCCAGTTCTCAAAATATCTGATCAATAATCATCAAAACTTACAAGGTTGTGAAAAACATAAAAAATTGTCATAATCATGAAATACTCATGCAGACAAGACAACAAGTATGAATTTATTTCCTGATAGGATCCTGGAACAGAAAATGATATTAGGTAAAAACAGAAGAAATTGAAATAAAGGGTGGATTTCAGTTAATAATATTAGTATTGGTTCACTAATTGTTAAAAATGTACCATACTAATGCAGAATGTTAATAACAGGGGGCACTTCTTTGTGCATTCTTTGAGTGAAAGAAAAAAAAAAAAAAAACCAGGGGAAACTGAATTGTGGGATGTACAAGAATTATTCTATCTTTGCAGTAATTTGGTAAATATAAAACTGTTCTAAAATAAAAAGCAGATTTTAAAATATTCCATCACATGAGAGGGTTGATAAGATTATTTAGTTTCTTAGCTCTTTTTTATAAAGTAAAATGAAGGTCCTTTTTGTGTACACCACTGACTTGAGAGTTACTTTACAAAAGATAATTTTTAATATTAATTTTAGTGGTCCTTATTTTAGAAGAATCTGGAAAATATTGTTTTTATTTCATTTCCAATTCCACTATATAATGCACTGGTTGTGAAGATTAAAGCCTCTTTTTAGTAAGTTGGTGCCGATTTTTTCAAGGTTTTTTTCCTGCTTCTATTTCTCGCCAAGTCACTGTTTGACCTAAAGGGCAAATCAGATGGTTTCCATTTCCTTTTTCTTGATTCAAGTCCATTTCCCCCTCTAGAGTCATTTACTGAAATGCTTGATTTAACTGCCAGGCCAGTGAAAAGATACACTGTTTTTGATACTTCTGATAACAGATCTGTTATCCTTTGGAAGGCTGACGTCTCTTGCCAAGTCTCTGTGGTTTATCCCAGATTATCTAAATTGGCTTCCTCATCTGCTGAAATTTGATGTGCAGAATTTAGTTCTGAGCTCCTTTTTTTGGAAAAAAAAAAAAAACAACACTTTGTTGTGTACTGTGATATTTGCATACGGAGAGATTCATACAGTTTAGTATGCAGGTGATGATTTCATTGTTGCCACAACTACTACTGCCATCAAAGTATGGAACAGATCCCTTGGCTGAAAAAGTTTGCTCCTGCTCCTTTATAGTCCACCTTCTTCCTCACCCATGCCCCAGGCAACCGCTGAGCTGTCACAAGAATTGTGTCTTTTTTAGAATTTTATTAAAATGGAATCACATAGTACACAGAGGTAAAGCATCCACGTAATGCAGGAGACGCGGATCCCATCCCTGAGTCAGGAAGATCCCCTGGAGAAGGAAATGGTACCCACTCCAGTACGCTTGCCTGGAGAATCCCAAGGACGGAGGAGCCTGGCGGGCTACAGTCCACAGGATCACAAAGAGCTGGCCACGACTGAGTGACTTCACTCATTTCACATAATATTTTTAAGTTATATTGATTTCCTCTTTGTTACTGAGTAATATTTATGGGCCTTCCAGGTGGCGACCGTGGTAAAGAACCCGCCTGCCAAAGCAGGTTAGATAGTGAGAGATGTGGATTTGCTCCCTGGGTTGGGAAGATTCCCCTGGAGGAGGGCTTGGCAACCTACTCCAATATTCTTGCCTGGAGAATCCCATGGACAGAGGAGCCTGCCCGGCTACAGTCCATGGGGTCTCAAAGAGTCAGATACGACTGAAGCAACTTAGCACGCACGCATGCAATATTTATGGTATGCATACGCATTCTTTTTTAATCTGTTCATGAACTGATTAGCCATTGGGTTGCTTCCAGTTTGGGACCATTATAAATAGCAACTACCCATATTTAGCTGTTAGGAATAACTGGCATATACACTTCCGTGTGGACCCATATTTTCACTTCCTGTGGCAATACCTAGCAGTGGGTTACTGGGTCACGCCTACTTTTATAAGGGACCGCCGTGTTGCTTCCTAACGTGACTCTTCAGTCTTCCATTTGCACCAGCAATGTAAAACATTTCTAGTTTTTCTACATCCTTGTTAACACTCGGTTTTGTAATTTTAACTTTTAGCCATTCTAGTGGGTATGTACGGTGTGTGTGATTTTTAATTTGCATTTATCTGATGACTAATGATGTTGAGCATGTTTTCATATAATTACTGATTGTGCTTATATCTTCTTTTGTGAAGTATTTGTTCAGATAATTTGTCCACTTTAAAATTAAGACTGTTTGTCTTCTAATTGTGGAGTTCCAAGGGTTTTTTTTTTTTAATACAATCTGGATAAAAGCCCTGTTTTCAATATTTGCTTTACAAAACTTGTCTTTTTTGCCCCCACCATGTCTTTTGAAGAGCCAAAATTAAAGAGAACTTCTTAATCTTGATGAAGGTCATTTTGTCAAAATACCTCTTACAGTGTGTGCCTTGGTGTCCTGTTTAAGAAACCTTTGCCTGGCTATATGCCACAAAATATTTTTCCTACTTTAAGTAATAGTTTTAGCTCTTACCTTTCGGTCTTGTATTATTTGTGAATCAGTTTTGTGTGTGCTATGCTCCATTCTCTTTCCTTTCCTTCGGACATTCTTTTTCACATTGAAGTGTAGTTTGCTTGCAATATTGCGTCAGTTTCAGAGGTACAGTGTAGTTATCTAATGGTCTTGCTGGTGCTCTGTGTGAAGTTGCTGTGAAGTGCTGGCTGCACTCCCTGCGCTGCTCCTTATATCCGGGTGACTTCTTCATTCTGTGCTACCTGATGATTTGTACATCTGATCCCTTTACCAGTATCGCCTCTCCCCCACCCTTCTACCTTCCATAACCACTGTTTTTTTTCTCTGTATCTGTAAATTTGTTTCTGTTTTCTGAAAGTCATTCATTGATTTTGTAGATACAAATATGAGTGTAAACATACAATATTTGTCTTTCTCTGACTTATTTTTTGATACTCGCCAGGTCTGTTCCTGTTGCTGTAAATGGCATTTTCATTTTTAATGATGAAGTTACATACTATTGTGTATACACACACACATATACACCATATGTATATATGTACCATATAATACACACCACACCTTTATCCATTCTTCTCATGATGGACTTATAGATTGCTTCCATATCTGATATTCTAATTATGCATACATTTGACCTGTTCAAAACAGATCCCAAGGCTCTATTAGTTTCAAATATTTTTAAATTTTCTGCTCTTCACAATGGGTGCCGGGCTGGGTGAAGCACAAGCTGGAATCAAGATTGCCAGGAGAAATATCAATAACCTCAGATGTGCAGATGATACCACCGTTATGGCAGAAAGTGAAGAGGTACTAAAGAACCTCTGATGAAAGTGAAAGAGGAGAGTGAGAAAGTTGGCTTAAAGCTCAACATTCAGAAAACGAAGATCATGGCATCTGGTCCCATCACTTCATGTCAGATAGATGGGGAAACAATGGAAACAGTGAGATACTTTATTTATTTGGGCTCCAAAATCACTGCAAATGGTGACTGCAGCCATGAAATTAAAAGACACTTACTCCTTGGAATAAAAGCTATAACCAACCTAGACAGCATATTAAAAAGCAGAGACATTACTTTGCCAACAAAGGTCTGTCTAGTCAAAGCTGTGGTTTTTCCAGTAGTCATGTATGGATGTGAGAGCTGGACCATAAAGAAAGCTGAGTACAGAAGAACTGATGCTTTTGAACTGTGGTGCTGGAGAAGACTCTTGAGAGTCCCTTGGACTGCAAGGAGATCCAGTCAGTCCATCCTAAAGGAAATCAGTCCTGAATATTCATTGGAAGGACTGATGCTGAAGCTGAAACTCCAATACTTTGGCCACCTGATGCGAACAACTTACTCACTAGAAAAGACCCTGATTCTGAGAAGAATTGAGGGCAGGAGGAGAAGGGGAGGACAGAGGATGAGATGGCTGGATGGCATCACCGACTTGATGGACATGAGTTTGAGTCAACTCCGGGAGTTGGTGATAGACAGGGAGGCCTGGCGCGCTGCAGTCCACGAGGTCTCAAAGAGTCGGACACGACTGAGCGACTGAACTGAACTTATATGGATAGTGTCTATTGATCTATATTCAAGCTCATTTGTTCTTTCCTCTGTCATGTCAATTTGACTGTTAATTCTAGCCACTGAATTTCTTGCTTTAGAAATTATAGTTCTTAGTTCTAAAATTTGTTTGATTTTCTTCTTATTTCTATTTCTTTTCTGAGAATTTCCATTACTCTACTGGGATTTCTCACGCACTAAGAAATGTGCTTTGTTTAACTTCATGTAGCTCACAGGTAGTGAAAGTATTCACTCTAAAATCCTTGTGAGTTCCACATTTGGTTCATCTTGAGTCTGACTTCATTGATTTGTCTTTCTTTGATCATGTTTACATTTTCTTGATTCTTTGTATATTGAGTAACTTTGTATTGCAACCTAGATGCTATAAACATTAAGTTGTGGAGATTCTGGATCTGTTGTTTTTCTCTGATGACTATTGTTTCCTTTGGATTAGCAGATACATTTCTTGGCTTGACTTGAATTGGAAATTTTCTCTCTCTTGCAGTAGTTCCAGTCTCAGTAAAGCCATGTGTGGTTCTTGGTATAGAGTTTGGGGATCCTCTCTCTGGCTCTTTCCTTGCAAGGCAGGTATGCCTCCAGTGCAGACGGCACCTGTCCAGGTAAAAAACTGTGGAGACAGGAACTCACTTTTCTGAGTGAACATGAACTTCTCATCTGAATCCTTGTACTTCCCTCCACTCTTCAGTACCTGCAGCTGGCTATTTTTTGGTATCGTGTTTGGGTTTTAGAGTTATCTTCTATAGGAAGGTTGTCTGCAGGGTTTTTAGTCCGATATATCTGGAATCAAACTCTAATGTCCTTTTTAATAGTAAAATTTTGTATTTTGTAATGAATAATAATTAACAGTCTAGGAAAATTTTCCTAACTTCTGCCTCATTAGACTATGTGTGAAATGGGGGAAAGAATTCATGCACTTCAACATTGCTTGACCTAATATATAAAACTCTATCTACTTAGCTTTGCAATTAAAGTTTTAAATCATAGAAGACACTACAAGTCATTTCTGGAATTGTTTAATAATGGCCAGTTCTTACAAGGCATGATGCAAGAGATACAGACAAGTGTTTAAAAGATCCTTGTTCTCCAGCAGTTTAGAATCTAAATGAGAGGATGCAATAAAAGCATAAAAACTGTAACACAATGGCTTTGCTTGGTACCTTGAGAGGATTATAAGGTATAGGGAAGTTCACATGGGGAGAGACTAGTTCTCAGTGGAGAAATCAGGAAAAGACTTCATGAAAGAGCTGACATTTGGGTTGGTTTCAAAAGTGGGAGCTGTTTGGGGGTAAAAAGAAAGGGGAGATTTCAAGGAGTAGCATAAATAAAGGCAAGAAGGCATGCGAAAACCATGTGGGTAACTTTGCACCTGTGGTTCTCAAAGTTTAGCGTGTGCAAGAATCACGTGACAGGGCTCCCCTGCTGGCTCAGTGGAGAAGCATCCGCCCACCAGTGCAGGAGACACCGGGTCAGCCCCGATCCGCGAAGGTCCCACAGGCCTCGGAGCAACTGAGTCCGCTCACCGCAGCTACTGAGCCTGCGCTCTAGGGCCCGCGCGCTGCAACTGCAGAGCCCGCGTGCCCCAGAGCCCCGCCCTGCCACGAGAGAGGCCCGTGCACCGTAAGTGGAGAGCGGCCCCCCTGGCCACCGCAATAGAGAAAGGCTCACAGCCACGAAGACCCAGCACAGCCAAAACCGGATACATAAATAAAGTTATTTATATACGTAAAGAATCACCTGAGAAAGCTATGCGGGTCCTCGAGCCTTATTAGAAAACTGCTTTAGCAGTCTGAGCTGAGGTCCTGGAATCTGAAGTTTTCAGAATAACCTCAAAGTCTTTTCATTCTGATTCTCTGAGTCCCCCTCCCCACCCTCTTCACAAGGCTGCCTGGGACCTGTGTGTGCAATAATAGGAGACGATTTAGAGAGATGATTTGGAACCAGGTGGCCAAGAGGCTTAGCAGCTGTGCCCATAAGTTTGTTTTGGGGCCTGAATAAAGTTCAAAATGTCATGTATGTTAGAGATATATTTTGAAATGTTTATACCTGAAATGACAGTTGAAATTGGCTTCAAAATACTACAGTTTGGGCAGGATTCAGAGATGGAGAGAGAGAATGGGTGAGAGTGTGGATGAAACAGAATTGGCCATGTGTTGATGACTGCTGAAGCTGGCGATGGTTTATCATGTTGCCCTGTCTACCTTTGTGTATGTCTGAAAGTTTCCATAATAAAAAGTAAATAAGAAAAGATCAGAAGAAAATGGTGAAAAAAAAACAAAACAAGAAAAACACTTAGAGATGCAGAGGGATGCTGTGGTTAGTGCACGTCTTATTTACCAGACGGTTCATTTGTAAGTCCCTCACCTTTAGAATAGGGATAATAGTATATTATTGATAGGGTTGTTCAGGGGATTAAATGCAATATGTAATGTGAAACACTTAGCATAGTACCTGGCCCATCATATTTTATAAGAGAGCTTATTTTTATTATTACTCAACTTTGGCAGGCAACGGAGAGCTATTAAAAACGTTTGAGCCCGAGAGTGACTAATCAAAACTATTTCCAAAACATTAGAAAAGCGATATCTGCTTACTGGGGTTACTAGAGAAGAAATGCAAGCTTTCAGTATTAGAGCCCAAGAAAACAGTAAGACAGGTCATACCTTCCTCAGCCTTCCAACTGAGCTGTGGAGGTTCTTGCAGGAGCTGTGAAAAGGCTGTGTCAGCCTTAGGAACAGAGGGACAGGTTTTCTGCTGGAATGAAGCCAGAGGCTTGGGGAGGGCAAGGGGCCCATAGCGGCCAGTCAAGGGGCTGCATTTTGCAGCCAGTGTGGCGGTGGAGGACCCCACGGCCAAGAAAAACCAATGTAAGCAAGGCCTGGGAGATGCAGGGCCGACCAAGCTGGACTAAGTGACTGGGAGGGCGAGCCAGAGCCAGAAAGGGAAGGAACTTGATGAGCCATCAGGACGGGCTCAGAGACTTTCAGCAAAATGAGCAAACTGGTCAGAGAAAGATCTAGAGTTAAGTTCCAGTTCTAAACTGATGAGGCTAAAGCGCTGCAGAGGTAGGGAGCCACTATCAGTTTACAGAGGCATTGAAGAGGGCTAACGGTGTATATTGGGCTTCCCTGGTGGCTCAGCAGTAAAGAATCCTCCTGCAATACAGGAGATGAGGGTTTGATCCTGGGGTCGGGAAAATCCCCTGGAGAAGGAAATGGCAACCCACTCCAGTATTCTTGCCTGGGAAATCCCATGGACAGAGGAGCCTGATGGGCTACTGTCCATGGGGTTGCAAAGATTTGGATACAACTTAGCAACTCAACAACAACTTGACTTTCAGTTCAGTTCAGTTCAGTCGCTCAGTCATGCCTGACTCTTTGCGACCCCATGAACCGCAGCACGCCAGACTTCCCTGTCCATCACCAACTCCTGGAGTCCACCCAACTCATATCCATTGAGTTGGTGATGCCATCCAACCAGCTCATTCTCTGTGGTCCCCTTCTCCTCCTGCCTTCAATGTTTTGAAGCATCAGGGTCTTTTCAAATGAGACAGCTCTTCGCATCAGGTGGCCAAAATATTGGAGCTTCAGCTTCAGCATCAGTCCTTCCAATGAACACCCAGGACTGACTTCCTTTAGGATAGACTGGTTGGATCTCCTTGCAGTGGGGACTCTCAAGAGTCTTCTCCAACACCACAGTTCAAAAGCATCAATTCTTTGGTGCTCAGCTTTCTTTATGGTCCAACTCTCACATCCGTATGTGACTACTGGAAAAACCATAGCCTCTGCTTTTTAATATGCTGTCTAGGTTGGTCATAACTTTCCTTCCAAGGAGTAAGTGTCTTTTAATTTCATGCCTGCAGTCACAATCTGCAGTGATTTTGGAGCCCCCCCCAAAATAAAGTCTGTCACTGTTTCCCCATCTATCTGACATGAAGTGATGGGACCTGATGCCATGATCTTAGTTTTCTGAATGTTGAGCTTTAAGCCAACTTTTTCACCCTCCTCTTTCACTTTCATCAAGTGGCTTTTTAGTTCCTCTACACTTTCTGCCATAAGGGTGGTGTCATCTGCATATCTGAGGTTATTGATATTTCTCCCAGCAATCTTGATTCCAGCTTGACTTTACCAGAGAATTATTTATGTCTCATCTTGCTTTTGCCATAGTGACGTGGTCTAATGAAACATGAGTAATAGCAAGTTGTAAATATTTATCTTATACTCCTCATATCTCTACTCTTTGAAAAGACACCTCAAAATATCACTGTGGAAACACATGACTGCTTGTGTGATACTTGAACTTATCTCCATACAGCATGGTTATAAACTGTTGCCTATTTATTATGAAGGATAGCTATCACCTCTGTCTCCTATCCTGGCTAGTCCTGTAAGAGAACTGTTTTAGGCTGTAGATAAATGTTAATGATGGAAACCTAAGTGATGTGTCCTGATCTGAATTTCTGTGACTCTTTGATTAGATGACTATCAAAGCTTAGAGAATAAAGGCTGTTTTCAACTGTTTAATAATTTGTGCACACGCAAACAGCAAAGCACCAAAAACTTACTCATGTGGCAGCATGTTTTTAGTGAGTGTTTTTGAGACAGCAGAATTAATCAGATACTTTACCCAACTTTCATTTTATGACTATAAACCTGTTCTTAATCTTAGTAAGGTTAAATCACCAAGGAATTCCTGAATAACTCATAAACATGCTTATAACAAACTTTTCAACAATTAAAAAAAGTAGACTAATATCTATTGACATGCAAAGGATATATATTAAGAGAAAAAATAAGGTTTCAGATGCGTAAATATATTGAGCTTATTTTGCACTGAAACTGTTGAATGCGTGCACCAGTGTATAGCGTTTATACACAGAGAAACTTCTGGAAGGATATACTCCATAATGTGAACAGGGGTTAAATTTTGTGATGTGATTACTAGTAATTTCTATTTTCTTCTTGACGCTTGTGTACTATATGAAGTTTATAAGGTAAGCAAGCATTGTGTTGTGTGTGTGATATGAAAAAGTAAACGTTTGTGTTGAGAAATATGCCTGTATCACTTAAATTGTATTGAAATATTGTCAGCAGTTGGAGGACTCTAGGCTTTTCCCCTAGTTATTTGCTTATAAGGCACAGTTATGGTGAGGGATAAATCGCTGTTTAAGGAGAAAAGTCCATAAAAGATGAACATTGTATAGGATGAATAGCATGTGGTTCCCATTATATTGGAGTGCTTTAAGTGTTGAGTGTTATTCTAAGAACTGATGGTTCCTGCTGAGGTAATCTGATCCAGGGCTTCACTTTATAGGGGAGGAACTGAAGACTAAAGACAGTAATGAATTTCCGAGGTCACACAGCTCGCTAGTAGCAGACGAGGAGTGGGACCCCACCTGGAAAGCCCTTCCCACTCTCATTCTGCCACTGGAGGTCACATTTTCTGATTTCTGCATATATTCTCTCTAAACCACATCCTAAATGTTTTTTCTCCCTTATTTGATCTTCAAATGAAGAATGCTTCTATACTTATTTTTGAAGCCATAGGTATTTGTATAGTGGTAAGACTCATGCGAAGAGTTGACTCATTGGAAGACTCTGATGCTGGGAGGGATTGGGGGCAGGAGGAGAAGAGGACGACAGAGGATGAGATGGCTGGATGGCATCACTGACTTGATGGACATGAGTCTGATTGAACTCCAGGAGTTGGTGATGGACAGGGAGGCCTGGCCTGCTGCGATTCATGGGGTCACAAAGAGTCGACATGACTGAGCAACTGAATTGAACTGAACTGAAGACTCTAGCAGAAGAGTTGCTTCATGATATATGAGCCATAATGTAGAAAATTTTCATTGAAATACATTTAATTCCTAGTAGAAGAAAGCTTATAAGCTTCTTAACTTTCCAGGCAGGGCAGTTCATTAACACTGGTGTGACTTTCTCTGCTAATAATTCTCTTCTTTTCTTCAACAGCTGGCTGCATTCCGCAGCCTGCTGTGCAGCAGGGAGGGTGAAACGGCGGCTTTTCTGTTGAGCAATCACCGTCCACCACAGCCTTTGAAGGGCCGAAAAGTGAGAGCCTCTTTCCGTTAAAAGTCGTCGCCAAGAGACCACCCCAGACGTGCCTGTGGAGAGAAAACAAAACAAACACAAAACTCCCAACCAACTGTTCTTTCCTAGAATTGTAATTTATGGGGGGATGTTTATGGGGTGACATAGCCGTTTTGCCATCAGCTTGTGCCCAAAGAAAATCAGATCTTTTGAATCAAACTGACTGAAGTCACCTGTCTCAGATTTGCACCCTTAGGTTTATAAGCAGCAGACATTTTTTGATGTGTATTAAAGCCCATGGAATACATCTGTTTTAATCTGTGTGACCACATGACGGGCATTGTAAACCTCAGAATGTGTTAGGAATCGTCCCTTGCCATAGAGACTGATCAGTCACATCTCTCAGTGGTGTTGGCAATATACCTAAATTCATTCCCAGAATAATAAGATTGTGGTACCTTTTTCTAAACAAGTGATTCTGCTGGATATCTTGATATCATTCCAATTCATAAAAGTTGATACTATTTCCTTTTCAAGTGAATTTTCATTTGGATTATGTTGCTGGTTTTCATTGCAGAGTACTTCTAATAAACCAAACAGAATGAGAGCTATGGAGAGATGGGATATAGTGAATTAAAGCATCTATTCCACAGCTCAAGAAGAGCCCATCCAATTTTGGAGAGGACTTCCCCAGGATATAAGTAGCTATTTAAACTTTAATGACTTACACCACCTATCTGATTCACTTGGTGATGCTAATAATAAACTGGCTAATAATTGATCAGACACAGTGATTGTCAGTATATGGCATAAACGATGTTTATGGCGTGGTTTGAAACTAATGAGGTGCCATGCATGCCCATGGGCTCGAGGGACAGACTGCCTAATTTGGCCCTGTGTTTTGACAGCAGAGCAGAGAGCAGTCCTGTGAAGATCACTGTTTTATCAACTAAGGGGGGAAATTACTTGAGGCTCAAATATTTGCCCAGTCCACAGTGCCATCAACCCATTCCCATAGCAACACCTATCTCCCCTGACACAAGTGTCCCTCCATCTCTTCAGCAGGTTTGTAAGTTGGCTCTTGACATTCACTGTAATGAATGTGTATAAAGTGAGGTCCTTCTGCTCTTTCTGGTACAGGAAGTGACACTCAGCATTAACTTAATAATCAAATTTAAGACGAGCACATACTCCATTCTGCCATCTTCTGAAAGAAGTCAATGGAGTTTCCTTAATTGTGATGATTTGTTTCGGACACCTGTCTTCCTCTGGATGTAGATTTTCATAATTGAAAGAATCCAGTAGAAAATTGTGTAATAATGACATATATATTTGCATTAAGATGAGTTCCTAAGACAAAACCTTCTTTGATTTTCTTTTTCACTTTACATTATCTAGCTTGAGGCCTTGTAGAAGATTGGCATATAATTAATATGTAATTAATTGAATATTTTAAAACCTTTATTTTGTATCTTCGGTAATTATCTTGCTGCTTGCAATCAAATGCACTGTTAAGTTCAGGTAACAAGTAAAATGCAATTTATCTCTTGAAAATTATTTTTTTCTTAAAGGAATACTTATTAAATCTACCTGTGTAACCAGAAGTTCTAATGGCTTTAGAAAGACCGGTGTTGAATGAATTTCTTTAGTTTGGAAAGAAACCAAAGTGAGTGAGTCAAAGAAGTCTGTTTTCTCAGAGAAAGTAACTAGCATGCAAGTCAGGGATTCTAGTTACTGTGTATGAGCATTACCACTTTGTAATTCATGGTTTCTGCCACAGTATTCCATCAGTTCTACGCTACAAATTGGACTTCAGTGGACTAAAAAAGTCTGCACAGCAAGGATTTCCTTGAAGATTGTCTGCTAATTTATTTATCTCTCAGAGGCAAAAGGTCTAAGTGTTATCCAAAATTGTTATCTTTTGAAAAGATAAAAGAGTTGTAAATACTAATCTTTTGTTTCCCACCTAGATTGGATCTATATTTGTTAAGCATTTTGTATTTTAACTTAAACTGGATTCAATCGCAATAAAGATAATGAGACAAACTTTGAACTTGTTTATGCAAGATACAGAATGAAATTACACTTTTACACTCTGTATTTAGAAGACAATTTCAAATCCACAGAAAAACTGTAACACCTTTTTTTTTTTCCCTCTGAATTTGACAGTAAAGTTGCCAACAGGTTACTGCATCATCTCAGAAACTTTAGTGTATATTTTCACAAGTTAGGACATTATCCTACAGAACTGGTGTGTGTGTGTGTGCACACTCAGTCACTCAGTCATGTCCAGCTCTTTGCAATCCTATGGAATGTAGCCTGCCAGTTTCCTCTGTCCATGGGATTCTCCAGGCAAGAATCCTGGAGTGGGTTCCCATGCTCTCCTCCAGGGGATCTTCCCAACCCAGGGATGAAACCTGTGTGTCTTGTGTCTCCTGTACTGGCAGGCAGAATCTTTACCAGTGTGCCACCTGGGAAACCCAGGTGGAAACACAACCATGGCTAAAATAGCTATGAGATTCAGTTCAGTTCAGTTGCTCAGTTGTGTCCGGCTCTTTGCAACCTCATGGACTGTATCATACCAGGCTTCCCTGTCCATTGCTAACTCCTGGAGCTTGATCAAACTCATGTCCATTGAGTTGGTAATGCCATCCAACCATCCAACCATCTCATCTTCTGTTGGCCCCTTCTCCTCCTGCCTTCAATCTTTCCTACCATCAGAGTCTTTTCCAATGAGTCAGTTCCATGAGGTTAACCTTGCTTTTTTTTTTATCACTGCCTATGCCATTTGAAAGTAACTCAATCACTTCAGTTCAGTTCAGTCGCTCAGTTGTGTCTGACTCTTTGTGACCCCATGGACTACAGCACTCCAGGCCTCCCTGTCCATCACCAACTCCCAGAGTCCACCCAAACTCATGTCCATGGAGTCAGTGATGCCATCCAACCATCTCATCTTCTGCGGTCCCCTTCTCCTCCCACCTTCAATCTTTCCCAGCATCAGGGGCTTTTCCAATGAGTTAGCTCTTCCCATCAGGTGGCCAAAGGATTTCAGTTTCAGCTTTAACATCAGTCCTTCCAATGAACACCCAGGACCGATTTCCCTTAGGATGGACTGGTTGGATCTCCTTGCAGTCCAAAGGACTCTCAAGAGTCTTCTCCAGCACCACAGTTCAAAAGCATCAATTCTTCAGCAGTCAGCTTTCTTTATAGTCCAACTCTCCTGAAGTGATAAACGGGTCCTTTCCCCCAGTGAGAAGGAAGAACAGAGATCGGCAGATGTGGTACCCAAGGTAGAGCCAGAAAACCTGGCCTATGCAGGACAGAGACCCAGCGGATCAGCGGGTCCTCCGTGTGTGGACACCGGCTTCTGACCACTGCCGTCTGTCTCCCGGTGAGCTCTCAGGCTCCCGGGAAGCAAGGTGTCTCAGTTAGATCTTGTCCTCAACTCTTTCAGCCTCCTTCGGACTTGCCCATCAACCAGTGTGGAGTGATGATGCCTACTAGTCACAGGGCCGTGTATTTATGGATGGCTCAGGAAGCATTTGTTGAAAGAATTAGCCAGTCAACACACAAACGGATAACTGCTCTGATTCTGTGTAAACCTAGCACATCCTGAAATGTGTCCTTCCTCAATAAACTGGCAAGTGCCCAGAAGTTACTGATCTGCACTCTGTGTGTGAGTCGCTCAGTCGTGTCCAACCCTTTGGGACCTCATGGACTGTAGCCTGCCAAGCTCCTCTGTCGGTGGAATCCTCCAGGCAAGAATACTGGAGGGGGTTGCCATGCCCTCCTCCAGGGGGATCTTCCTGACCCAGGGATCAAACCCAGGTCTCCCCTATTGCAGGCAGATTCTTTACTGTCTTAACCGCCAGGGAAGCTAAAAATCCAAGCAATTTGTTCTGTAAAGGAAATGTTACTTTACCAGTTGTGAAATTAAGCCAAGATAAATGTGTAGGGACTATAGGTTGCATTGTTGTGTTGTAACTAAGCGGGACACCCTCTCCCCAGGGTGTGCTGTGCCTTGGCGCTCAGTCGTGTCCGACTCTTTGTATCCAGGTCTCCCACACTGCAGGCAGATTCTTTACCACCTGAGCCACCAGGGTCCCCAGGACGGTCTCCAGACAGGTTCTTGCCAAAGCCCAGGGTCTCATACCTCTCCTCCGAGTAAAACCTTCTACCGCCCTCATCTGGACAACTAGAGAATTGCCTTCCACAGCACATGCTACAGACCAGCGGCACCCAGTCTGGTCTGAAGACCCCTGAGGGTTCTGAGACAGTTTCAAGGGGTCAATGAAGTCAAAACTATTTTCTGGATTTCCCTGGTGGTCCAGTGACTAGAACTCTAGGCTCTCCACGCCGGGATCCTGGGTTCAGTCCTTGGTCAGGGAACTAAATCCCACATGCCACAACCAAAGATCCCACCTACCACTGAAACTATGGAAGATCCTAGCACAGCCAGAAAAAACAAGGACTTCCCTGGAAGACCAGTGATTAAGACGTCACCTTCCAAGGCAGAGGGTTTGATCCCTGGCCAGGGAACTAAGATCCCACGTGCTTCCCAGCCATAACACCAAAGAATTAAAGAAAAAAAAAAGGAAGCAATATTGTAACAAATTCAATAAACAACAAACAAATGAGCAACAACAACACACCCAAAGAAAAAGAAAACTATTGCTTAAGTGTCCCAGGAAGCTATCTGCCTTTTTCACTACTGGACACTTGTAGTGCTGATGCAAAAGCAATGATATTTAAAACTGCTGGTTTCTTAGCGTCAGGGTTGTGACTGTAAATGGTATGTAAATAGTATTGGTAGTCATACATGTGCAGGCGTGGGTGCTAAGTCGCTTCAGTTATGTCCGATGGACTGTAGCCCACCAGGCTCCTCTGTCCATGGGATTCTCTAGGCAAAAATACTGGAGTAGGGTGCCCTTCCCTCCTCCAGAGGATCTTCTTGACCTGGGGATTGAACCCACAGCTGTTGAGTCTCCTGCATTGGCAGGCGGGTTCTTTACCACTAGCACCACCTGGGAAGCCCATGTACGCACATATCTATGCCTTACTCACATAGAAAAGGTAAATGGTAGTCACATGCTGCTGCTGCTGCTAAGTCACCTCAGTCGTGTCCGACTCTGTGCGACCCCACAGACGGCAGCCCACCAGGCTCCCCCGTCCCTGGGATTCTCCAGGCAAGAACACTGGAGTGGGTCGCCATTTCCTTCTTCAACGCATGAAAGTGAAAAATGAAAGTGAAGTCACTCAGTCGTGTCCGACTCTTAGCGACCCCATGGACTGCAGCCCACCAGGCTCTTCCGTCCATGGGATTTTCCAGGCAAAAGTACTGGAGTCGGGTGCCAATGCCTTCTCCATAGTCTCAGCATATTTGACATAGGATTAATCACTTAATTTCAGGTACTTCTAGATTTGTTCTTCCTAATATCAAGTTCAAGGTTAAGAAATTTGCATTAATTCCTGTTTAGGTGCTAAAGGAACAACAAAATTTTTCCCTAAATTTAGGTTAACTCCTTGAATTCTAGCCCACACTACTTATTGTAGTCACTCGAGTTATATAGTAGTTCCCTGGGTTCTGCTAACAGAAAATTTCCACTGACTTTTTGCTCCTAGCAAACTTCTCTTCCTTCTGTTATAAGTACTCAGTTTGGAAAAATTCTTTCCAGCCCTTTCTGTTTTTCCGATTGGGTGTGTCTGAATGCTTTGGACCATGACCTTCAAGTTTCCTTGCCACATCCTTTCCTAACCCCGTCTTTTACATTTAATGATGCCCTTTCCGTATCTCCTTCTCTTCCATCCTTAGGGAATTATCTCTCCAGGGCTTCTATCTTCCAGTTCATGCTTCTCCTCTTGGAAAAGAGTAGCTGTCTTGTCAGGTTAGTTATGATTCTGCTTTCTTGCTGGGTCATAGCATTACAAGAGGGCGATGTGTGACCAGGTTTTGGCCATTACAATACTTGCCTAAGAAGTCTCACGAGCTGATCTGCCTTGATGGAACTCTCCAGGTCTAGACACAGGGCTCAGCTCTGCAAGGTCTGAAACCCAGTTCGTCACAACGAATGCCTTTTTCAAGTGCACACCCACAAAAAGTGAGTTTGCAAGGCTGTTATAGAAAACAAAACTCAAGTTATTAATTTAGGAAGAGTGATACGAGTCTTACCTTAGCTTGGGATATTCAAGCTGGACCTTGAGTATGGTCCTTAGCTGGGTCATTCATTCAAGGGGCATTTCCTGAGTTCCACTAGGAAGGCTACCACACACAGAAAATTGAATCAAACGTTTGCTTGGTGAGTATGGAACTCAGAACAAAGAGGATAAGCAGACGCAGTGAGCGTTTCATATGACTAGACCTGGAAGAGCAGGAAACATCCAGGTCCCTAAAAGGGTGCTTTTAAAAATGAGACCATAATGATAGAATTTTGTTGATTGTATCTACACAGCACTGCCTCTAAAATACAGATAATTTTGGCAGAAGGACTTTGGTCTGTTGGCTAATATTTTCTCAGCATTGGGTCATGCTTGGATAAACTTTATTAATATGCGCCTCTGCAGTTTTCCTTTTTTCTGTTCTTTTGTGACTAATCAACCTTTTCCCCAGTTGGCGCTTGTTTTTGGACAAGTCACATTCACTCAAGTTAGAGTTTAAAATCTGAAGGCCACTCTGTCCTTTAAGGAGAGTTTTCAAATGTCTGCTCTTATTCATAATATATAGATTATAAAACCAAACTCGTAGAACTATTTAGCTGATACGTAAACTTTTACACTTATTTTTCTTATTCTCAAGGCTTTTTCTTTTCCCTTGGAAAGTCTCAGTAAATCTTTCAAGACAAACAATGGTATTGTTTAAATCTATTTACTGAATGGATATAAAAGAAAACAAAAAATGAGACAGCATATTAAAAAGAATTCAATATATCCTGTTCCTTCATTTTATTTTGTTTTATTTTTATGGTGATTTTCTCCTAGGGAAACAGCATTTTATTTCAGTTCAGTCGCTCAGTCGTGTCCGACCCTTTGCGACCCCATGGACTGCAGCAGGCCGGGCCTCCCTGTCCATCGCCAACTCCTGGAGTTTACTCAAACTCGTGTCCATTGAGTCAGTGATGCCATCCAACCATCTCATCCTCTGTCCTCCCCTTCTCCTCCTGCCTTCAATCTTTCCCAGCATCAGGGTCTTTTCCAATGAGTCAGTTCTTCACATGACATGGCCAAAGTATTGGAGTTTCAGCTTCAGCATCAGTCCTTCCAATGAATATTCAGGACTGATTTCCTTTAAGATGGACTGGTTGGATCTCCTCGCAGTTCAAAGGACTCTCAAGAGTCTTCTCCAGCACCACAGTTCAAAAGCATCAATTCTTCGGTGCTCAGCTTTCTTGATACTCCAGCTCTCACATCCATACATGACCACTGGAAAAACCATAGCTTTGACTAGATGGACCTTTGTGGCAAATTATTTTATTGAAGTGTAGTTAATTTGCAATGTTGTGTTAATTTCTACTGTACATTAAAATGATATGTGTATATTCTTTTTCATATTCTTTTCCGTGATGGTTTATCACAGGACTTTGCTGTTATTCATTCTGTATACCATTGCTTTCATCTCCTTATCCCAAATTCTCAATCCATCCCTCCCTCCCCACCTTGGCAAAGGCAGCTTTGTTCTCTGTGTCTGGGAGTCTGTTTCTGTTTTATAGATAAGTTAATTTGTGTCATATTTTAGATTTCACATATGAGCAGGATCATGTGGTATCTGTCCTTCTGACTTACGTCACTTAGTACGCTGATCTCTAGATCCGTCCATGTTGCTGCAAGTGGCATTGTTTCATTATGTTTAACAGCTGAGTGGTATTCCATTGTGTATATATGTACCACATCTTCTTCTGGCATTTATCTATCGATGGACATTTAAGTTGGGCAAACTTAATATGTGATACAGACAGATGCACTGTTTACTTCGTCAGCCAAGATGAGAAACCAAAGGGTGAAATCAGGGATATAGATGGGAGGCATCGACTGTGGTAAATACAAATCAGACTGTTCACAATTCTGAGACTAAAGATTTTGCATGTATAAAGACTTTTAAAGACAATTTTCAGGTCTGTTATACAATAAAGTAGGAAGTCAAGAAACACTTGGGGTAACAGGCAAATTTGGCCTTGGAATACAGAATGAAGCAGGGCAAAGGCTAATAGAGTTTTGCCAAGAAAATGCACTGGTCATAGCAAACACCCTCTTCCAACAACACAAGAGAAGACTCTACACATGGACATCATCAGATGGTCAACACTGAAATCAGATTGACTATATTCTTTGCAGCCAAGATGGAGAAGCTCTATACAGTCAGCAAAAACAAGACCGGGAGCTGACTGTGGCTCAGATCATGAACTCCTTGTTGCCTAATTCAGACTTAAATTGAAGAAAGTAGGGAAAACCACTAGACCATTCAGGTATGACCTAAATCAAATCCCTTATGATTATACAATGGAAGTGAGAAATAGATTTAAGGGACTAGATCTGATAGATAGAGTGCCTGATGAACTACGGGCAGAGGTTCGTGACATTGTATGGAGACAGGGATCAAGACCATACCCATGGAAAAGAAATGCAAAAAAGTAAAATGGCCGTCTTGGGAGTCCTTAGAAATAGCTGTGAAAAGAAGAGAAGTGAAAAAGCAAAGGAGAAAAGGAAAGATATAAGCATTTGAAAGCAGAGTTCCAAAGGATAGCAAGAAGAGATCAGAAAGCCTTCCTCAGATATCACTGCAAAGAAATAGAGGAAAACAACATAATGGGAAAGACTAGAGGTCTCTTCAAGAAAATTAGAGATACCAAGGGAAAATTTCATGGAAAGAAGGGCTCAATAAAGGACAGAAATGGTCTGGACCTAACAGAAGCAGAAGATATTAAGAAGAGGTGGCAAGATAACACAGAAGAACTGTACAAAAAAGATCTCCACAACCAAGATAATCACGATGGTGTGATCATTCACCTAGAGCCAGACATCCTGGAATGTGAAGTCAAGTGGGCCTTAAAAAGTATCACTACGAACAAAGCTAGTGGAGATGATGGAATTCCAGTTGATATATTTCAAATCCCAGAAGATGATGCTGTGAAAGTGCTGCACTCAGTATGTCAGCAAATTTGGAAAACTCAGCAGTGGCCACAGGACTGGAAAAGGTCCATTTTTATTCCAATCCCAAAGAAAGGCAATGCCAAAGAATGCTCAAACTACCACACAATTGCACTCATCTCAGTATAGTTCAGTTCAATTCAGTCGCTCAGTTGTATCCGACTCTTTGAGAACCCATGAATAGCAGCACTCCAGGCCTCCCTGTCCATCATCAACTCCCAGAGTTCACTCAGAGTCACGTCCATCGAGTCAGTGATGCCGTCCAGCCATCTCATCTTCGGTCGTCCCCTTCTCCTCCTGCCCCCAATCCGTCCCAGCATCAGAGTCTTTTCCAATCAGTCAACTCTTTGCATGAAGTGGCCAAAGTACTGGAGTTTCAGCTTTAACATTATTCCTTCCAAAGAAATCCCAGGGCTGATCTCCTTCAGAATGGACTGGGTGGATCTCCTTGCAGTCCAAGGGATTCTCACGAGTCTTCTCCAACACCACAGTTCAAAAGCATCAATTCTTTGGTGCTCAGCCTTCTTCACAGTCCAACTCTCACATCCATACATGACCACAGGAAAAACCATAGCCTGGACTAGATGGACCTTAGTCAGCAAAGTAATGTCTCTGCTTTTGAATATGCTATCTAGGTTGGTCATAACTTTTCTTCCAAGGAGTAAGTGTCTTTTAATTTCATGGCTGCAATCACCATCTGCAGTGATTTTGGAGCCCCCAAAAATAAAGTCTGACACTGTTTCCACTGTTTCCCCATCTATTTCCCATGAAGTGATGGGACCGGATGCCATGATCTTCATTTTCTGGATGTTGAGCTTTAAGCCAACATTTTCACTCTCCTCTTTTACTTTTATCAAGAGGCTTTTCAGTTCCTCTTCACTTTCTGCCATAAGGGTGGTGTCATCTGCATATCTGAGGTTATTGATGTTTCTCCCGGCAATCTTGATTCCAGCTTGTGCTTCTTCCAGTCCAGCGTTTCTCATGATGTACTGTGCATATACGTTAAATAAGCAGGGTGACAATATACAGCCTTGACATACTCCTTTTCCTATTTGGAACCAGTCTGTTGTTCCATGTCCAGTTCTAACTGTTGCTTCCTGGTCTGCATACAGATTTCTCAAGAGGCAGGTCAGGTGGTCTGGTATTCCCATCTCTTTCAGGATTTCCCACAGTTTATTTGATCCACACAGTCAAAGGCTTTGGCATAGTCAATAAAGCAGAAATAGATGTTTTTCTGGAACTCTCTTGCTTTTTCCATGATCCAGCAGATGTTGGCAATTTGATCTCTGGTTCCTCTGCCTTTTCTAAAACCAGCTGGAACATCAGGAAGTTCACGGTTCACGTATTGCTGAAGCCTGGCTTGCAGAATTTTGAGCATCACTTTACTAGCGTGTGAGATGAGTGCAACTGTGTGGTAGTTTGAGCATTCTTTGGCATTGCCTTTCTTTGGGATTGGAATGAAAACTGACCTTTTCCAGTCTTGTGGCCACTGCTGAGTTTTCCAAATGTGCTGACATATTGTGTGCAGCACTTTCACAGCATCATCTTTCAGGATTTGAAACAGCTGAACTGGAATGCCATCACCTCCACTAGCTTTGTTCGTAGTGATGCTTTCTAAGGCCCACTTGACTTCACATTCCAGGATGTCTGGCTCTAGATGAGTGATCACACCATCGTGATTATCCAGGTCATGAAGATCCTTTTTGTACAGTTCTTCTGTGTATTTTTGCCATCTCTTCTTAATATCTTCTGCTTCTGTTAGGTCCAGACCATTTCTGTCCTTTATTGAGCCCATCTTTGCATGAAATGTTCCCTTGGTATCTCTAATTTTCTTGAAGAGACCTCTAGTCTTTCCCATTCTGTTGTTTTCCTCTATTTCTTTGCATTGATCACTGAAGAAGGCTTTCTGATCTCTTCTTGCTATTCTTTGGAACTCTGCATTCAGATACTTACATCTTTCCTTTTCTCCTTGGCTTTTCGCTTCTCTTCTTTTCAGAGCTATTTGTAAGGTTTCCCCCAGACAGCCATTTTGCTTTTTTGCATTTCTTTTCCATGGGGATGGTCTTGATCCCTGTCTTTTGTACAATGTCACGAACCTCATTCCATAGTTCATCAGGCACTCTATCTATCAGATCTAGGCCCTTAAATCTATTTCTCACTTCCATTGTATAATCATAAGGGATTTGATTGAGGTCATACCTGAATGGTCTAGCGGTTTTCCCTGTTTTCTTCAATTTAAGTCTGAATTTGGTAATAAGGAGTTCATGGTCTGAGCCACAGTCAGCTCCTGGTCTTGTTTTTGTTGACTGTATAGAGCTTCTCCATCTTTGGCTGCAGGGAATATAATCAATCTGATTTCAGTGTTGACTATCTGGTGATGTCCATGTGTAGAGTCTTCTCTTGTGTTGTTGGAAGAGGGTGTTTGCTATGACCAGTGCATTTTCTTGGCAAAACTCTATTGGTCTTTGCCCTGCTTCATTCCGTATTCCAAGTCCAAATTTGCCTGTTATTCCAGGTGTTTCTTGACTTCCTACTTTTGCATTCCAGTCCCCTATAATAAAAAGGACATCTTTTTTGGGTGTTAGTTCTAAAAGGTCTTGTAGGTCTTCATAGAACCATTCAACTTCAGCTTCTTCAGCGTTACTGGTTGGGGCATAGACTTGGATCACTGTGATATTAAATGGCTTGCCTTGGAAACGAACAGAAATCATTCTGTCATTTTTGAGATTGCATCCAAGTACTGCATTTTGGACTCTTCTGTTGACCATGATGGCTACTCCATTTCTTCTGAGGGATTCTTGCCCGCAGTAGTAAATATAATGGTCATCTGAATTAAGTTCACCCATTCCCGTCCATTTTAGTTCACTGATTCCTAGAATGTCAACGTTCACTTTTGCCATCTCCTGTTTGACCACTTCCAATTTGCCTTGATTCATGAATCTGACATTCCAGGGTCCTATGCAATATTGCTCTTTACAGCATCGGACCTTGCTTCTATCACCAGTCACATCCACAGCTGGGTAGGAATGGCAAACCACTTCAGTATTCTTGCCTTGAGAACCCCATGAACAGTATGAAAAGGCAAAATGATAGGATACTGAAAGAGGTACTCCCCAGGTCAGTAGGTGCCCAATATGCTACTGGAGGTCAGTGGAGAAATAATTCCAGAAAGAATGAAGAGTTGGAGCCAAAGCAAAAACAATACCCAGCTGTGGATGTGACTGGTGATAGAAGCACTCATCTCACACACTAGTAAAGTAATGCTCGAAATTCTGCAAGCCAGGCTTCAGCAATATGTGAACTGTGAAATTCCAGATGTTCCAGCTGGTTTTAGAAAAGGCAGAGGAACCAGAGATCAAATTGCCAACATCTGCTGGATCATGGAAAAAGCAAGAGAGTTCCAGAAAAACATCTATTTCTGCTTTATTGACTATGCCAAAGCCTTTGACTGTGTGGATCACAAGAAACTGTGGAAAATTCTGAGAGAGATGGGAATAACAGACCACTTGACCTGCCTCTTGAGAAATCTGTATGCAGACCAGGAAGCAACAGTTAGAACTGGACATGGAACAACAGACCGGTTCCAAATAGGAAAAGGAGTACGTCAAGGCTGTATATTGTCACCCTGTTTATTTAACTTCTATGCAGAGTACATCATGAGAAACGCTGGGTTGGAGGAAGCACAAGCTGGAATCAAGACTGCCAGGAGAAATATCAATAACCTCAGATATGCAGATGACACCATCCTTACGGCAGAAAGTGGAGAGGAACTGAAAAGCCTCTTGATGAAAGTAAAAGAGGAGAGTGAAAAAATTGGCTTAAAGTTCAACATTTAGAAAACGAAGATCATGGCATCTGGTCCCATCACTTCATGGGAAATAGATGGGGAAACAGTGGAAACAGTGTCAGACTTTATTTTTGGGGGCTCCAAAATCACTGCAGATGGTGATTGCAGCCATGAAATTAAAAGACACTTACTCCTTGGAAGAAAAGTTATGAGCGACCTAGATAGCATATTGAAAAGCAGAGACATTACTTTGTCAACAAAGGTCCGTCTAGTCAAGGCTATAGTTTTTCCAGTAGTCATGTGTAGATGTGAGAGTTGGACTGTGAAGAAAGCTGAGCCCCAAAGAGTTAATGCTTTTGAACTGTGGTGTTGGAGAAGACTCTTGAGAGTCCCTGGGACTGCAAGGAGATCCAACCAGTCCATTCTAAAGGAGATCAGTCTTGGGTGTTCATTGGAAGGACTGATACTAAAGCTGAAACTCCAATACTTTGGCCACCTCATGCCAAGAATTGACTCATTGGAAAAGACTCTGATGCTGGGACGGATTGGGGGCAGGAGGAGAAGGGGACGACCGAGGATGAGATGGCTGGATGGCATCACCGACTTGATGGACATGAGTTTGAGTAAACTCCGGGAGTTGGTGATGGACAGGGAGGCCTGGCGTGCTGCAGTTCATGGGGTCAGAAAGGGTCGGACACGACTGAGTGACTGAATTGAACTGAACTGATACAATAAACATCTTTGGGATCCAGGAGACTCCTGCAGCCCTGATCCCAAGTGGTCTCTCGAATAACATTTACCTTACTGTGCTTTTTTCTCTTGTCATAGGAACTCTGTTATGGGGTGTGGGGTTTTCTAGCCCCCACTCAGTCCTGAAATAGAGCAGGGAAACAATAATTCCTAAAGCTCCTTTTATTTGCTGTGTGGTCAATATACTTTCTGTGTTTTTCCTTTAGAAATGGGAGCCTGGACAAACACAAGCTTGAAGTGCTCCTTCTTCAAACAATGGAAGGTTCTGTCATGCTTTGGAGCTACCCAGAAGCATGCTTTTTGGCTGAGTATACTCACTTATCACTAGAGTTTGAGATTTGAGCCCCCATTATTCTTTCACATAATAGAAAAAGAAAATCCAAATCTGGTTTTGCAACCAATATTAAAGAAAGGAAGAAGCAGAGAGCTCTACTTACTGTCTTCATTATGAGGATACAGTACATTTCTATCCATGCAAAAAAATCTCTGTCGCATTTAATGAAGATGATTCCTTTTAAAAAATTAGGAAGATTGACAAGGTTATGAGGCATATTCTTTAAAAAATATTTTTAATAAAGGAATAATTTCATATACATCTCCAAACTGCTAATGTTCAATAACAGTTCCTTCTTGAATTAGTCCCCATAACTGATTATGTGTAGATGTGTTAATTAATCACCAGCTCAGATAGTATGCTACAAATGACTTTGTAAAACTTAATTACCTTCTATTTTTCTGTGATAATTTCTGATATGTGGGCTTAGATGTGAATGTTCTGTAATGAAGTCATAAATCAAAGCCCAAAATTGTCTGTGCTCCTTCTCCCCAACCTTCCTTTAATCTCCTGTAGTCTTGGGACAGAATCAGAGAAACACTATGTGCCAAATTATGAAATTAATTATTTGCTAATTAATAACTAAATAATTAAAAACACGGCATGGATATACATACATGTATATACATACACAGGCACACATATACATCTATATACACACATACATACCTACACACACAGACACACGCAGACACATGCAGACACACACAGACCCACACAGACACACACAGTCCTGAAAGTGAAAGTGTTGGTTGCTCAGTCATGTCCGACTCCATGTGACCCCATGGACTGTTGACTGCTGGGCTCCTCTGTCCTTGGAATTCTCCAGGCAAGAATACTGGAGTAAGTTTGCCATTCCATGCTCCAGGGGATCTTCCCTACCCAGGGATTGAACTAGGTCTCCTGAGTTGAAGGCAGATTCTTTACTTCCGAAGCCACCAGGGAAGTCCTACACGGACCCCTACACACATGCACACACACACATGTGTAGGCATCTCTTCACTTTTTTGAGACACACCTCTTGGTTTCCTCTGTACTTTCCAGCTGTACTTTCTCATCTGGTCTTCTCACTACTTTACTCCCTCGTGGGTGAGTTGTTTTCTTGTTCCATGACTTTAAACAACATTTAAATATACTGATGATACACTTGTGTATATTCCAGCCCCAACCTTTCCTCTGCACTTCTAATTCATATATCAACTGCCTGTAGGACAGCTTCAGGGGTTTCTGATGGCCACCCACAATTGACACGTCCAGACAGACCCCTACTCTTCCCTGCACCTTGCGCTTTCCCAGGAGCTTTGTCCCAGGGAGGGACACCAGCTGCTCCAAACTCACAGTCATCTCTCAACCCTCTCTTTCAAACCACATCAGTCTCTCAGCAAGCCTTGTGGACTCTTAAATAACAGCTCCTAACTGGTTTCCCTCTGGTTTCACTCAGAACAAAAGCCCGAGTCCTCTCAGGGCTGGGGGCCCCGCGGCACCGTGTGCTGGCTGCCTCTCTCTCCACTGTCCCCTGCCTTCTACCTACTGTTCCCGCTGCCCGCACGCCCCGGTGCTTCCTCCAACAGGCCTTTCAAGTCCTTACATCTCACAGTCTCTTCACCTTTAAGGCCTTTCTCTGGATCTTCTCATGGATCACTCCTTCATTTATCCACAGGCCACCCCCTCAGAGAGGCTTTCCCTGACCACACTGAGGTAGCACCCATCAGTCTCTTTCTCCTTACCCTGCCTATTTTCTCATAGCACTTCATATAACATAATATTGTTCAATTCTAACGTCATCTTCTCTTACAAGAAGGTAAACCTTCTTAGGAAGAGGGGTTTTACTTTGTTAACTAGTGTTGAGCACTGAAATAGTCATTGGTACGTGATAGACATAATAAATATTTATTTGATGAGCAAATGAATATTTTTTCACCCAAATTTAAAATAAACATAGTCGAAGGGTACCAACTTGCAACTCGAAAAAGAAAATCTGAAGATCTGATGCACAGCACCATGACTATAGACAATGCTACTGTGTTATACATTTCAAAGTTGCTGAAAGACTAGACCTTAAATGCTCTCACCATATAAAAGAAGTGATAATTATGTGGCATGAGAGAGGTGTTAGCTGATGCAATATATGAGTATATCACATCAACACATTGTACATCCTAAAATTATACAGTGTTGTATGTTAATTATATCTCAATAAAAACAAGTAAAATAACACCATGATTCACAATATAATCTTTAATTTTCTGGAGCAGTTTTGTGCTTCTGTAGAAGACTGAGTGTGGACTTACGGTTATATGTCGGCTTTGGATTCAGTATTCCTGACTTCCTTTGTGCAGTCTTCCTTAAAAAACCTTTCTCAAGATTTAGCAGTCTTCAAGGTGTGAGTTAGCACAGTAATGTATATACATACATGTGCACACACTGTTTGCAATAGTGCTTTAGTACTTTGAATGGTTTTGCAAATTTTCAGGCAATGTCTGAGCGTATAAATCTTACTGTCAAGTCGTTGATTCCCTCCAAGATCCTCCATCATGGCTGAATGGATGACGTATTTCCAACTCAGGTGGTCACTTTGCCCTGGACCCCAGAACTTCCAGAACAATACTGCCCGTGTGAGAGACACACTGAGATGACCTTCCAGAACAACACTGCCTGTGTGAGAGATACACGGAAAGACAATCTCCCAGAACAACACTGCTCATTTGAGAGACATGCTGAGAGCTGATCTTCCAGAACAATGCTGCTTGTGTGAGACACACTGAGAGACACCCTTCCAGAACAGCGCTGCTCATTTGAGAGACACGCTGAGAGACAACCTTCCAGAACAATGCTGCCTGTGTGAGACACCGAGAGACAACCTTCTGTAATAACAATGCTCATGTGAGAAACACACTGAGAGACGACCTTCCAGAACAACGCTGCTCATGTGAGAGGCACACTGAGAGTTGACCTTCCAGAACAATGCTGCCCACGTGAGAGACACTGAGAGACAACCTTCCAGAAAAGTGCTGCTAGTGTGAGAGACACACTGAGAGTCAACCTTCCAGAACAATGCTGCCATGTGAGAGACACTGAGAGACAACCTTCTGGAATACCGCTGCTCATGTGAGAGACACGCTGAGAGACGACCTTCCAGAACAACACTGCTCATGTGAGAGACACACTGAGAGATGACCTTCCAGAAAGGCGCTGCCAGTGTGAGAGACACACTGAGAGATGACCTTCCAAAACAACGCTGCCCGTGTGAGAGACACTGAGAGACAGCCTTCCAGAAAAGCACTGCTAGTGTGAGAGACACACTGAGAGTCAATCTTCCAGAACAACACTGCTGTGTGAGAGACACTGAGAGACAACCTTCCGGAATAATGCTGCTCATGTGAGAGACACACTAAGAGACGACCTTCCAGAACAATGCTGCCAGTGTGAGAGACATGCTGAGAGACAACCTTCCAGAACAACACTGCCTGTGTGAGACACTGAGAGACAACCTTCCAGAAAAGTGCTGCTAGTGTGAGAGACACACTGAGAGATGACCTTCCAGAACAACGCTGTCCATGTGAGAGATACACTGAGAGACGACCTTCCAGAACAATACTGCCCGTGTGAGAGACACTGAGAGATGACCTTCCAGAACAACGCTGCCTGTGTGAGAGATACACAGAGAGACAATCTCCTAGAACAACGCTGCTCATTTGAGAGAAATGCTGAGAGACAACCTTCCAGAACAATGCTGCTCATTTGAGAGAAACGCTGAGAGACAACCTTCCAGAACAACGCTGCCTGTGTGAGACACTGAGAGACAACCTTCTGTAATAACATTGCTCATGTGAAAAACACACTGAGAGACGACCTTCCAGAAAAGCGCTGACCATGTGAGACACTGAGAGATAACCTTCCAGAAAAGCACTGCTAGTGTGAGAGACACACTGAGAGTCAATCTTCCAGAACAACGCTGCTGTGTGAGAGACACTGAGAGACAACCTTCCAGAATAACGCTGCCCACGTGAGAGATACACTGAGAGATGACCTTCCAGAACAATACTGCCAGTGTGAGAGACATGCTGAGAGACAACCTTCTTGAACAACACTGCCTGTGTGAGACACTGAGAGACAACCTTCCAGAACAACGCTGCTGTGTGAGAGACACACTGAGAGGTGACCTTACAGAACAACGCTGCCCGAGTGAGAGACACTGAGAGACAACCTTCTGGAATAACGCTGCCCATGTGAGAGACACACTGAGAGATGACCTTCCAGAACAACACTGCCAATGTGAGAGACACACTGAGAGTCAACCTTCCAGAACAATGCTGCCATATGAGACACTAAGAGACAACCTTCCAAAATAACGCTGCTCATATGAGAGACACACTAAGAGACGACCTTCCAGAACAATGCTGCCAGTGTGAGAGACATGCTGAGAGACAACCTTCCAGAACAACGCTGCCTATGTGAGACATCGAGAGACAACCTTCTATAATAACATTGCTCATGTGAGAAACACACCGAGAGACGACCTTCCAGAAAAGCACTGCCAGTGTGAGAGACACTCTGAGAGATGACCTTCCAGAACAACGCTGCCCATGTGAGAGACACACTGAGAGTCAACCTTCCAGAACAATGCTGCCGCGTGAGACACTAAGAGACAACCTTCCGGAATAATGCTGCTCATGTGAGAGACATACTGAGAGATGACCTTCCAGAAACGCTGCCCATGTGAGAGACACACTGAGAGATGACCCCTCAGAACAACGCTGCCCATGTGAGAGACACTGAGAGACCACCTTCTGGAAAAGCACTGCTAGTGTGAGAGACACACTGAGAGTCAACCTTCCAGAACAACGCTGCCGTGTGAGAGACACTGAGAGACAACCTTCCGGAATAACACTACTCATGCGAGAGACACACTGAGAGACAACCTTCCGGAATAACACTGCTTAAGTGAGCGACATGCTGAGAGAAAGGAGAGAAAGGGCCCGGGAGAGGATGCGGAGCAGGGAAACATGTTCTTGCAGTAAACTGTCCATATCTGAAAGGGAGAACATTTGGTGAAAGAATTTTATCAGGAACTAAAAAAAAAAATCTTTCAGAGGAAAAATTTGTGTGAGCAGAATCTCCCCAAAGGGTGAAAAAGGAGGAAGGCAGCAGACCTATTCCTTCTTTATCCCCCAGATGGTGCTGTTGGAGAAGGAGCGCGGAGCAGGTCCCCGGGGCGTGGAGAGGCTGCAGGGAGACCGCCCCTCCCGGCCCCCTTCCCACCCCATCCCACCCGTCCTGGCCCGTCCTTCCGCCTGCTGGTGCAGGATTCCAGTCTCTGCCACAGGCGCCCCCTCCGTTGGTTTTTAGTATGAGACCGAGTGCCTCCTTTGTACTCATGTTTAAGTCCGCTCATACTTGGTGTCCTTAATTCCTTCTCTTTTGTTCTTACCTCCTCTTCTCCCTTCTCCCTCAGGTACATCTCCAGGCTACCGTGCCCTCGGGGTGCAGCCCTGCCACCTGCTCCGCGTGTCTCTTAATCCTCTGAGCACTGTACAGATTCCACTGCGCTGCCTCTCTGTCCCTGCCAAGGGAGAGAAAGCTGAGGAAGCACCCGTTAACAGTAAACATTGGATGTCCCTGCCCTCTGCAGTCCACCTTTACTAGCCCCAAACCAGGGAAGCGGCCTCAGTGTGCACGACATTTTCCTGCAGTCAGGCGTGCTTTAATGCTGAGCTGCAGCGCTTCACTTCTGTAAATATGTCATCCTTTATTCCTGTTTGTTTTAACGAATGGCATAAAGTCTCATCTGTGAGTGCTGTTCTCTTTCTGTGCAAAAGGGATGGACTAGGTCAGGGACCTGTCCGCAGCGTTCAGGACGTATCAGCAGATATCAGAAATTTACTTATTAAAAGCGTTCTTATCAGACGCCCACTTATGAAGCCATTTGTGTCATTTTTACCGTGTTGTCCTTCTCTTTGGCACCAGCTCAGAGAGCTCAGTCAGTAAAGAATCCGCCTGCAATGCAGGAGACTCCCATTGGATCCCTGGGTCGGGAAGATCCCCTGGAGAAGGAAACGGCTCCCCGCTCCATGATCTGGCCTGGAGAATTCCAAGGACTGTATAGTCCACAGGGTCGCAAAGAGTCAGACATCATGGAGCGACTTTCACTTTCACTTCACAGTCTTGTTGAGGTTCTTGGAGTTAGGCGAGTTAGGAGTTAGGAGACCAGCTGGTATTCTTTCTTCAGTCCTCATTCTATCAAAGCGTCATCCCTGCCTTCAAGGCTCAGAGATCATTCGAGGCAGTCTACCGCCTTGCTGAGCCTGGCTTTCCTCCTGCAAATCCTCATATATCCATCCACAGCACACACACCTGCTCTTCTCCCAGGCATTCTTATAATTCAGTTCAGTTCAGTTCAGTGGCTCAGTTGTGTCCAACTCTTTGCAACCCCATGGACTGCAGCACGCCAGGCCTCCCTGTCCATCACCAGCTCCCGGAGTTCACTCAAACCCATGTCCATTGAGTCGGTGATGCCATCCAACCATCTCATCCTCTATCCTCCCCTTCTCCTCCTGCCCCCAAATCCCTCACAGCATCAGGGTCTTTTCCAGTGAGTCAGCTGTTTGCATGAGGTGGCCAAAGTATTGGAGTTTCAGCTTCAGCATCAGTCCTTCCAATGAATACCCAGGACTGATCTCCTTCAGAATGGACTGGTTGGATCTCCTTGCAGTCCAAGGGACTCTCAAGAGTCTTCTCCAACACCACAGTTCAAAAGCATCAATCCTTCTGTGCTCAGCTTTCTATATGGTCCAACTCTCACATCCATACATGACCACTAGGGAAACCATAGCCTTGACTAGACGGACCTTTGTTGTCTCTGCTTTACAATATGCTGTCTAGATTGGTCCTAATTTTCCTCAAGAATCTTCTCCAACACCACAGTTCAAAAACATCAATTCTTACAATTAGGAGAATTAAAAAACAACAACAAAAAAATTCACAAAAAATGTCTACCAAAAGGGAACATAAGTAGGATTTTTCTAGTCATAAAATTCTAGATATCAGATCACTACTTTCTCATATAAGAGAAAAGTGATTAAAAAAAAAAATCTTTTACCAAAAAGATAAACGCTTTTGAAAAGCCTTCAGGGTTTCTGGCCCTACCTTCCCACACTGTATCACCTGGGGCTAATCTGAGATTAAGACTGTGGCTGCCCAGGGGCATGGCTTCTCATCAGAAGAGAGGGGGGAGTTTAATGGCTTGTGAGTACCAGCAAGTGTCTCAACTTCTTCAGGTCTCATTTTGCTAACCCACAAAAAAGGAAGAAAAAGGGATTTGACCCAACGAGTTGGTTATGCAACGTAGACAAGAAGAAACACTTAAAGGAGTTATCACAGGGAGACTCAAGAAACTGATTGCTTGAATGAACCCAGTCTGTCAGCCAAGGAGATGCAACAGCAATCTAGGAGTTCCAGATTCCTTTTAGACTCAAGCACTAGATGTCACTGCTGATGTTTGCTACTTTCCAAGTGGAGGTTAAAAAAAAAAAATGGTCTAAAGGAAAAAGAGGGATGGGGGCGGGGATTGCTTTCTTAAGACTGTAAGCCCGGAAGCATTTCTTTAAATACCATAATAAAAGTGAGTCAGCTTTAGAAAAATCATGACTTTAATCAACATATTTAGACATCAAGTAAGCCACTTACGGTTTGCTGATTAACCAGTTCAAGTTGGTACAAGAATAAATACTGACTGAGAGACTTCTCTTCATTTGGGCTTCCCTGGTATCTTGGAAGGTAAAGCGTCTGCCTACAATGCGGGAGACCTAGGTCCTATCCCTGGATCAGGAAGATCCCCTGGAGAAGGAAATGGCAACCCACTCCAGTATTCATGCCTGGAAAATCCCATGAACCGAGGAGCCTGGTGGGCTACAGTCCATGGGGTTGCAAAGAGTCGGACACGACTGAGTCATTTCTCTTCTTCATATTTAAGATGCCGCTGCTTCTGATGTAAGCTTAAAGCAAGGGAATCAGCCTCAGAAATTAGAGGCTTGGATGAGACGATGGAGGGGAAATGTTAGCAAACAGATGAATAACAGAAGTTAGAAAAACAATAAGACAGAAAACATCCTACTGATTGTATTTATATGACTGATGTCCTATAAATATAGATCTTCCTCTTCCCACTAAATATTCAGTCCATGTACTTAAATATCAAAGCCTTGTTTCAAGTACCTTCTCTGGTCTGTATATGTGTAGAACATCAGATTAAATGAAAATAATCTATAGCAAAAATTCCGCAATTCAGTATACATCCAAGAATAATGAAGTTTTGTGTTGTGCTGATTTTGTTAATTGCATTAGAGGTTTGAGAGGAAAATACAATTTTAATTGAGTATTAAAAAGAGGAGCGCTTGGAAATCTAGAAGCCTCTGGAGCAGTGGAGAGTCTTAGATCAGCGGCGGCCTTCCACAGTGAATGTGGCTGATGTTTACTGCATTTAGCGAAAGAGAAGGGAGATGGGCAGCTGGCTAAATCTGAATGCTTCTCTTTTGCTAGCACTTTGCCTCAAAAGTTTTACACTCGAACGTAGTTGTTCAGTCACCAAGTCATGTCCGACTCTTTAAGACCGCATGGTACCCCACTTGAGTGTGCCGTGCTTGGCTCTCCCCGCCAGCATGCTGGAGTGGGTTGCCATGCCCTCCTGCAGGGGATCTTCCCCACCCAGGGCTCAAACCCAGGTCCCTCGCATGGCAGGCAGATTCTTTACCAGCTGAGCCATACGTCCCTTACACCACTTGCATGCAAGGGACTGATGATATCACGAATGATGGTTAATATCTATCGAGCCATTGCTTTATGCTCTGTACACAAAGCAACCCACTGGAGGCTCACGGTAACCCCATGATTGCCATTTTAGAGATGAGAATGCTGAGGGAAACCACGTTAATTGCCTAAAGCATTAGGGCTCCTCAGTGACATTGATAAAATACATTTCCATTAAGTCTAAAACAATCTTGTAAGATTAGACCCGGAGAAGGGAATGGCAACCCAATCTGGTATTCTTGCCTGGAGAATCCCATGGATAGATGAACCTGGGGGGCAACAGTCCATGGGGTCACAAAGAGTCGGACATGACTGAGTGACTAAGCACAAGATAAGACCAGTTATGTTCCCCTACCTACCATCTTTCCAATCACCTTAACTGTGTGCATTTTATCCAGCTGTATGTATCTGTGTGAATAGTGTGCCTGAGTTCCTCTCTACTCGTTTATCATTACTTAGTAGCATTGTCTCAGAAACGTTTTGCTTGCGTGGCTGTACACTTACTTTAGTGACAACAGGTACGGGGCAGCATTGGTTTTGCCCCAGCTCCATGGTGCCCTGTGGCTGCCTCAGAGGTGGTCTGGGGCCCCGTGCAGAGTGGAGGGTGGGTGGGGACACCAGCCAGAAGGCCTTGGGTCTTCCCCTTCCTCCTGCTTCACTCCAAGCAGTTGGTATTCAAAAATATCTTCCACCAATTTGCCTATTTAGCTTATGTATAATGTTTCAATGAAGATGTTCCTGCTGCTCAACCAAGTTTAAACTAACTATATCATAGCTTATAATTCCTTTAGTGAGCATTCAGAAGTTTTTTATTGTTATAAATGATACTCCTAAGAACATCTTCTTTTTCTATTTAACTTTTTCCTTTTGTTTTAATTTTTTCTTTTAAAATATATAATTTATAATTCCTCTAGTGAGCATTTAGTTTAGCTCCATTTTTTATTGTTATAAATAATACTCCTAAGGGCATCTATTTTTCCTTGAATTCTTTTCCTGTGTACAAGCATTTTAGGCAGCAAGCTTCTGTCTGAGGCAATTTAAAATTTACCCTGCCAACCACAATGTGAGCACAAAGCCAGCCAACTCGCCACCTAAAGGTAACAGTTTTAATACACAAAACAACAGCAACAGGCAAAAGCAAGCAAAACCCCAAACAAGCAAACCGAAAATCAACAATGTGAGTTAGCGTATTCAAACTAACCTAATTGAAAAGGCAAGCTGTACCTCAAACGAGAGGTTGACTGTGGCTCAGCTGGGTTGGCCGAGAAGAATTTTAGCTTGCTGAGAAGCTGTGGGAGGTGGCCATTCGGTGGGAAAGCAGCCTGACCCTGAATAAGGGGTCTATTGAAGTAGAAGACGGTCAGGAGCCGCACACAATTCAGGGACTGCAGAAAAGGTGAGAGACCCTGGCCTCCTGGAACTGTGAGGGGCCGTCCTAGAGGGAAGTGTGACTTGGAGAACTGGCTTTCCAGAAGATATCTTGCCTCTGAAGTTTAGCCCGACAGGATTTAATTGGTGCAGCCCATTCACAGGCTCTACTGGGAAAATGTTAATGCATTTAACACATGTAGACAGCAGCTTTAAAATATCATTTATCGAAGACAAGGGAAAAAAAGAGAAAAAAATCACTCATTTTCTTACTTCCACACCAATAACACTCTAACCATTTTGCCTTTTTAGTATTGAGACAATGACCCTCCAGAGCATCTTGCTTTTATCAAGTTTTGATAGTTTGTTTTACTTTTTATAGATAGGATTATGCAGTGGAAAATGGAAGGTATCAGATAAATTGATTGTGACTCCATGCTTGTAAGTTCCAGATTTGCAGAGACTTACAATGTATTTTATAATGTGAAGATAAAGGCTATTTTTTTTTTTAAATCCAAAAGCTCTAGTTCACTTTCCTCAGTGAAACAGAAACCCTCCAGCTGGCATCTCTTCCTGCAAGCTCAGCAGAGAGAACGGGAGGAAAAATTGTTCTATTTTCTCACCTCCACATGACATCATCCATGGCAGGGTAGTGGCAAATGGTTGAAGCATGTTGCCCAGTGCCCTGCGGTGCTAATCTCTCTTCTCATAAAGCAGAGATACACAGTCTACGGTGTCGCACAGAGGCAGGATTAAGGGTGGAGCAAACAAGGAAAGAACATGCCCTTTTTGTTACATAGGTGAGCAAAGAGACCAGGATTTTGACTGGCAAAAGTCATGCGTTTGCCGTTTTGCACAGAGAACTCCGTTTTAAGTTTGGCTCTGTGGGGTGCAGGGGGGACTGGAGCAATGGGGCTGTTGAGTGTCTGCCCTTCACAGCTTCATCCAGAGCCACGGGCTGGGACATGTGTTTGCTCCGGGTCAGTGCTTGATGGTCCTCACCGCCCCTTCTCTTGCCCTCGGCCCGACAGCCTCCCCTCTGTACTGATCGCTTCTCTGCCACGCAGACCTGCCGGCTCTTCCCCAGCAGCACACCTCTGATGGGGTGCCACAGCTGACAGAGTGGAGTCTTAGCATCAAGGGTTTTTGCCTTCAAAGGCTGCACTCTGCCTCCAACCCCTTTCCAGCCTCATTTCCTGCCACTCAGTGGCAAGCACTTCTCCGCCACTCCCAGCGTCTGGACTTTCCAGACAACTTGCCGAGCTCTGAGCAAGCACTGTTCTTTGCTCCTTTTGTTTGGGCTCATGCTTTTTTTCTTTGCCCCTGGATTCCTTTTCTCCATTCCTTTGTCCTTTAAGGAGCAGCACAAGCAACCTCCTCTCAGAATCCTTCTGTGAGCATCTCTGTCTGCTGGCAGAACTAAGAGCTTTTTCAACTCTGCTTCAGTCTGTTTCATTTGCGGCCCTGGTCCACCTTATAACACAATTCTCTGTATTTGCCTCTCCCACTGCTGGCCTACTGCCACTCTTCTGGGGCTGGGGCTGTGTCTGTTTCATGATTTTATCCCTAGTTTTAACACATACTGCTTCCTGAATGCTTTTGAACAAACTCATTTATTTATAAATAGGTTATAGTTACTGGTGAATTAATAAAAAGCAAAGGTTTAGTTCAGTCGCTCTGTTGTGTCCGACTCTTTGTGACCCCATGAACCACAGCATGCCAGGCCTCCATGTCCATCACCAACTCCTGGAGTCCACCCAAACCCATGTGCATTGAGTCGGTGATGCCATCCAACCATCTCATCCTCTGTCATCCCCTTCTCCTCCTGCCCTCAAATTTTCCCAGCATCAGGGTCTTTTCAAATGAGTCACCTCTTCACATCAGGTGGCCAAAGTATTGAACTTTCAGCTTCAGCATCAGTCCTTCCAAAGAACATCTTACCAAGAATTGGTGTTTATTCAACCATTCTTTCCTGGTCCCTACTATGTGTCAGTCGTTGTGGTGGTGCTAGTGGTAAAGAATCCACTTGTCAATGCAAGAGACATAAGAGATACAGGTTTGATCCCTGGGTTGGAAAGATCTCCTGGAGAAGGGAATGGCAAATCACTCCAGTATTCTGGCCTGGAGTATCCCATGGACAGAGGAGCCTGGCAACCTACAGTCCATAGGGTTGCAAAGAGTCAGACACGAATGAAGCAACTGAGCACACAACCATTCTTTCCTGAGTCCCTACTATGTGCCAGGCATTGTGATGAGCACTGGTATTGGAAGCTGACTAAGACATCGCTCCTGACCTGAAAGGGTTCACAGCCTTGTGAAAGAGACGACCGTATAAGTGTGGAGTCTATTCATTTACTTGTTTTGTAAAATAGAAAAATGTTCTTAAACTTGAATTTTTTTTTTCACGATGAATTTAGAGTCAGAAATGGCATTTTAAGAGTGTAAGTAGCAAAAACATATAAACTATATTTAATTTCTGGGCTGTACTACTCAGAAAAAGATATATTTATGAGTAGTTCCTCTTTCTTTTATCAGCAAGAGCACAGTGCTGGGTGTTTGTACTGCCAGGGAGAAGAGTAGTGGTGCTAGAAACACAGAGAGAGAGAGAGTTTCTGTCCTTCACTGCCGAGCCCTGTTGAGATTCTCTACTGTTCCAGAAACACTAGCAGCAAGCAACTGTATCTCCCCAAGCATCCCTGGCCTTCTGCTGGTAAAGTGAGAATTTAACAAGATAACTATAAAAGAGTCTTACATCAGGCTTTGCTTTCAGTGGAAGCCGGCCTCACAGGCTAGCAGGGAGGGCTTGCGAGAGGCTTCCTCTCGTTGGTCAAGCGACATGGGGAGTCCCAGTTATTAATGACCCATGACATATGAAAGGACAGCCCAAGAGGCTCAGCTGGCATTTAGGAAAGGTTAGAGGTTACTATAAAAGGGATTATGACATAGCAATCCCACTCCTGGGTATATATCTGAAAACAAAACAAAACAAAACAAATCCAAAAGCACTAGTTTGAAAAAATACAGGCTCCTTGTTGCAGATACTCAGCCTCAGTTCACAGGTGCTGAGTAGAAACCTGAGGCAGAGTCTTGGGTAAATGGGAAAGAGTTGCTTTTATCGCTTTGCCAGGCAAAGGGGGCCTCAGTGGGCTAACGCCCTCCAGGCTGTGTCTGGAGGGGTGGTGAGGGTTTTCACAGCATTACAGGGGCAGAGCGTGATCAGCCGGTGGGCAGTCCTTGCGTTGGTTGGCAGCATCACCAGCCTTCTGGTGTCAGCCAGTCTAGGGTTTGCTCTTGTGGTCAGAAGTTTCCATCTGGAAGGGGGTCTGCTGCCTGGAAAAACAGCTCTGGAATGTGTGTCCAGCCCTTATCTATTCTTTCAGGGAACCAGGATTCTGGTGTTTCTGCTGTGTGGCTGAATTATAGTCTAAATTGTTACCGTTTCCTTAGCCCAACAGCCCTTCTTTGTTTCTACATCTTCACAATTCCCAATCACTAATTCTTGAGTCAGCATTGTACTTCAAAAGATGAGGACACAGGGACATGTTTCATCCTCAGTGTTCATAGCAGCATTATTTATATCTGAAAGTAAAGTCGCTCAGTCATGTCTGACTCTTTGTGACCCCATGGACACCAGGCTCCTCCTTCCATGGGATTTTCTAGGCAAGAGTACTGGAGTGGGTTGCCTTTTCCTTCTCCAGGGAACTTCCCGACCCAGGGATCGAACCTAGGTCTCCCACATTGTAGACAGACGCTTTACCGTCTGAGCCACCAAAAGCAACTAAAGTATCCATCAACAAACGAGTGGAGGGGACTTCTCCAGCAGTCCCGTGGTTGAGAGTCCACCTTCTAATGCAGGGAGCTTCGATCCCTGGTTGGGGAACTAGGATCCCACATGCTGCTCAGTGTAGCCAAAAAAACCAAACCAAAACAAAACAAAACAAATAAATAATAATAATAGATGAGAGGATAAAGAAGATGTGGTATATTTATATCACGGAATACTACTCAGCCATAACAAAGAACAAATGTTTGCCATTTGCAACAACACGAATGGACTTGAGGGGCATTATGTTAAGTGAAGTAAGTCAGACACAGAAAGACAAATACTGTATGATATCACTTAACACGGGGAGTTTTGAAGTTTCAATAAACGAGTCAACATAATAGGAAAGAAGCTGACTCACAGATATAGAGAACAAACTATAGTTACCAGTGGGGAGAAGGGAGGGGCCATACCAGGTGGGAGACTGGGAGGCCCAAGTCACTGGGTGTAAGATAGGCTCAAGGGTATGTTGAACAATGTGGGGAGTATAGCCAGTATTTTGTGATAACTGTAAATAGTAACTTTTAAAAATTGCATAAACAATAAAACATTAAAAAAATAAAAACAAGGACTTGTGCAGAGGCAACAGTCTTTCGCCTACTATACAAGAAGTAAAATCCAGATGCATAGGATCATCAGACTCCAAGGGATCCCAGAAAGAAAGACAGTTCAGCCCCTGCTTCTAAAAAGGAAGGCATGCAATCATTCAAAAAACCATGAGCAAAGAGAATGAACTCTATAAACCAGATCCTATTTTTGGAAGTCAAATGTTTTTTTGAGCAAATGGCTTAGTTATCACCTGCGTGGTATATGAGCTGGTGTTCTAGAATAGCATGGAACTCTGAAGACATTTTACAATTTTCTTACCAGTATTATCAGTTTTCTTGAGTGAGGTTTTTGAATCAGGAAAGATAATGCAAAGCTGCATCTATTATATCAGGACATGATACAATGCGACAGTGAGATGCATGCTCTTGAAGATTCTGTAGAAACAAATGTCACCTCCACTGTAGGAGGAAGTGAGCTGCTTGTCTCCTTGGAGGTATGGGGGTAAGTATTGGCTCCAGGTGTGAAAAATACAAAACTATAGACCCAGAGTTACTGGAGCATCAGGAGAGTCTGTTATAAACATTTTTTTCTTTTTGCATAGGCACAGTTCAGTTCAGTTCAGTTGCTCGGTCGTGTCTGACTCTTTGCAACCCGATGGACTGCAGCACACCAGGCCTCCTTGTCCATCACTAACTACCAGAGTTTACTCAAACTCATGTCCATTGAGTCAGTGATGCCATCCAACCATCTCATCCTCTGTCGTCCCCTTCTCCTCCTGCCTTCAGTCTTATTGTGCATAGGTACAGTAAGCTCATTATAGTGTTAGGTAATAATACTTATCAATTACCAGTTCTGTGGTGTTATTTTCAACTATTTTAATGTATTATCTTTCTTCTCTCCCTTGTCAGCTTTCCCAGAGTTCAATACAGCTTCTAACAAAGTCTTGTGCCTCTTACTATCATTTTCCAGAAAAGAGTAAAAGGCATATTGGAAATTAAGTCCTACTCTGTGATGTAGGAGTCTGTAAAAAATTGACTTGGGTAAGGACAATAAGGTAGGTTTTGGTTTGGTCATAGAAGACATAACTTAACCCAGTGCTCATTTGGACTAGGCTCTGGGTTTGAGATCAGAGCACCCTATTGGATGTATGGAGACGAATGCTCAGAGCAGGCGTTGCGTGGAGGTGTATATCCTCACTGTTATAAAATGGCCCTGAAAGATGCTCATATCCAAATGCTCAGAAGCTGTCAATAGATTAGCTCACATGGTGACAGGGACTTCAGAGATATGAATAAAGGAACAGACATTGAGATGGGACGGTATCCCAGATAATCCAGGTGGGTTCAATCTGATCACACAAATTCTTAAAAATGGAGAACCATATCTACATGTGGTTAGAGACAGAGATGTGACCGAAGAAGAGATGCCACTTTTTGTGATTTATATTAATTAAAATTTTAAAATAATTCCCTTCCTCAGCTTTATTGAAGTATGACTGACAAATAAAAATAATATATCTTTCAGTTTTTAAAGATGCATAATGTAATGACTTAATATATATATTATATATATATGTGCATTGTAAAATGATTATCACACTTAGGTTAATTAGCATGTCCATCACCTTACATTGCTATCTTTTTTTTGATGGTAAGAACTCTAAAAACTTACCATTTTAGCAAATTTCAGGTATATAATGATATATTATTAATTACATTATTATTAACCATGCTGTACATTAGACCCCCAAACTTCTTCATCCATTCATGCAGTGAAAAGCTTTCACTCTTTGACAAACATTTGCCCACTTCCTCACTCCTTCAGCCCCCGGAAGCCACTATTTAACTCTTGGCTCCTATGAGCTTTACATTTTTTCAAAATATTTTTATTGGAATATTGTTGATTTACAATGTTGTGTTAATTTCAGGTGTACAGCAAAATGAATCAATTACACATATCTTTTTTAAAGATTCTTTTCTCATATAAGTCATTACAAAGTATTGAGTAGAATTCCCTATGGTATGCAAGAAGTCCTTATTAATTATCTACTTTATATACACTGAGAGTCCCATGGACTGCAAGGATATCCAACCAATCCATTCTAAAGGAGATCAGTCCTGGGTGTTCTTTGGAAGGAATGATGCTAAGACTGAAACTCCAGTACTTTGGCCACCTCATGCGAACAGTTGACTCATTGGAAAAGACTCTGATGCCGGGAGGAATTGGGGGCAGGAGGAAAAGGAGACGATGGAGGATGAGATGGCTGGATGGCATCATCGACCAAATGGATGTGGGTTTGGGTGAACTCCGGGAGTTGGTGATGGACAGGGAGGCCTGGCGTGCTGCGATTCATGGGGTCACAAAGAGTCGGACACAACTGAGCGACTGAACTGAACTGAACTGAACTGAGTGTGTATATGTCAATCCCAATCTCCCAATTTACCTCTCCCCACTTATCCTATGCATCTATAAATTTGTTTCTACATGTGTGACTCTATTCTTGTTTTGTAGATAAGTTTATTTGTACCCTTTTATTAGATTTCACATATAAGCGATATATGGTATTTGTCTTTTTGTGTCTAACTTATTTCACTTAGTATGACAATCTTTATATCAATCATGTTGCTGCAAATGGCATTATTTCATTCTTTTTTATGCTGATTAATATTCAGTTGTATATACTCACAGCACCCTCCTCATCTATTCCTATGTTTACAGACATTTACATTGGTGACACATCCTGGTTATTGTAAACAGTGCTGCAATGAACATTAGGGTGCACATATTATTTTCAGATTATGGATTTCTTAGTATATATGCCCAGGAGTGGGGTTGCTGGACCATCTGATAGCTCTATTTTTAGTTTTTTAAGGAATCTTCATAAAATTGTCCACAGTGGCTATATTAATTTACATTCCCACTGGCAGTGTAAGAGGGCTCCTTTTTCTCCACACCCTCTCCAGTGTTTATTGTTTGTAGATTTTTGGATAATGGCCATTCTGACTGGTGTGAGGTGATACGTCACTGTAACTGTGATTTGCATTTCTCTAGTAAGAAAACAAAAAAGATCTTCATGACACAGATAACCACGATGGTGTGATTGCTCAGCTAGAGTGAGACATCCTGGAATGCAAGGTCAAGTGGGCCTTAGGAAGCATCACTACAAACAAAGCTAGTGGAGGTGATGGAATTCCAGTTGAGCTATTTCAAATCCTAAAAGATGATGCTGTGAAAGTGCTGCACTCAATATGCCAGCAAATTTGGAAAACTCAACAGTGTCCACAGGACTGGAAAAGGTCAGTTTTCATTCCAATCCCAAAGAAGGGCAAGCCAAAGAATGTTCAAGCTACTACACAATTGCACTCATCTCACACGCTAGTAAAGTAATGCTCAAAATTCTCCAAGCCAGGCTTCAACAGTATGTGGAACTGTGAACTTCCAGATGTTCAAGCTGGATTTAGAAAAGGCAGAGGAACCAGAAATCAAATTGCCAACATTGGCTGGATCATAGATACAGCAAGAGAGTTCCAGAAAAAACATTTACTTCTGCTTTATTGATTAAGCCAAAGCCTTTGATTGTGTGGATCACAACAAACTGGAAAATTCTTAGAGAGATGGGAATACCAGACCACCTGATCTGCCTCCTGAGAAATCTGTATGCAGGTCCAGAGACAGTAGTTAGAACCAGACATGTAACAACAGACTGGTCCCAAATTGGGAAAGGAGTACCTTAAGGTTATACATTGTCACCCTGCTTATTTAACTTATATGCAGAGTAAATCATGAGAAATGCTGGGCTGGATGAAGCATAAGCTGGAATCAAGACTTCTGGAAGAAATATCAATAACCTCAGATATGAAGATGACACCATCCTTATGGCAGAAAGTGAAGAGGAACTAAAGATCCTGTTGATGAAAGTGAAAGAAGAGAGTGAAAAGCTGGCTTAAAACACAACATTCAGAAAACTAAGATCATGGCATCTTGTCCCATCACTTCATGACAATTGGATGGGGAAACAATGGAAACAGTGACTGATTTTATTTTCGTGGGCTCCAGAATCACTGCAGATGGTGACTGCACCCATGAAATTAAAAGACGCTTGCTCATTGGAAGAAAAACTATGACCGACCTAGACAGCATATTCAAAAGCAGAGACGTTACTTTGCCAACAAAGGTCCGTCTAGTCAAGGCTATGGTTTTTCCAGTAGTCATGTATGGATGTGAAAGTCGGACTATAAAGAAAAAGCACTTTTGATGCTTTAGAACTATGGTATTGAAGAAGACTCTTGAGAGTCCCTTAGACTGCAAGGAGATCCAACCAGTCCATCCTAAAGGAAATCAGTCCTGAATATTCATTGGAAGGACTGATGCTGAAGCTGAAACTCCAATACTTAATACTCCGTCACATGACCGAGCAACTGAACTAAACTGAACTGATGACCCACATGGGAAAAGAATCTAGAGATGAGTGGATATCTGTATTTGTATAACTGATTCATTTTGCTGTACACCTGAAGCCAAGACAACATTGTAAATCAACTATACTTCGATAATGACTAATGTTAAAAACAGTTCTGCTGGAAAAAGGAGAAAATAAAATCTCTAGCCACTGCTTGAGACATCTAAAAATGATCAAACAAATTTTCATGAGCTGATTCTTACATGGTGTTCTTGTTCACTGCTGAGAATTAACATGCTATTGATCACTTTATAAAATATTTCATTTGATCTTCACGACTACCCTAATTTGTATTATTCTTAGGAAGACTGTGGATAAGAAGTTAAGCAAAACTGAAAAATGTTAGATGGTCCATCCAAAAAGTAGGGGAAGAATACCCAAAGCCCATCACAATGCCCTGCAGACTGTCTGTCATCCTCAATACAGATATCTCTCCCGCACGTTTGGGTCAGTCTTTTTCCTAATCTTATGACGTATCCTTGAGTATTGAAACATCATAAAGATTTTCCTCCAAAAGTTGTGTTTTGTTTTCTATGTCTGGTGCAAAAATGAGTATATATTATTTTCCCCAAACTAGTTTTTGAAAATATTTCAAGAATTAAAATGTTGGAGTTACCTCCTCAGCCTTAGGTTAGCTGATTTTTGCTTCCATCATTGAGAGTGGTTTTCACCCTTTTCACAGCACAAAGCCTATGTGCTCAGTTGCTCAGTTGTGTCCGACTCTTGCGACCCCATAAGCTGTAGCCCACCAGGCTCCCCTGTCCTTGGGATTCTCCAGCACGAAGCTGAGCTCTGATGAAAACCATCCGTATCAGATACCGCTTTATTCAGGGCTTTCCTGGTGGCTCAGGTGGTAAAGAATCTGCCTGCAATGCAGGAGACTCCAGTTCAGTCCTGAGGTTGGGAAGATCCCCTGGAGAAAGGAATGACTCTCCACTCCAGTATTCTTTCCTGGAGAATCCCATGGACAGAGGAGCCTGACGGGTTACAGTCCGTGGGATCGCAAAGAGCTGGACACGGCTGAAGTGGTGAGCACAAATGCACGCGTAGCATAGTGCAGGTAAGGCGTTTTCCTGTACTACTGGGAACTGTAGGTGGGAAAAGAAAGATAAGCCACTGAAACCTAATTTTAAAAATATGTTCAAATTTGCCTGTGCTTTCTTCTTAACGAAAGTAATTCAGATGCAAAGAGGGAGAATTTTTATGAGAACTAAAAGAATAACACTATTCAGATATAGTCCACATACAATTCACCCACTTCAGGTGTAAAATTCAATGTTTTTTGGTGTATTACATTTTGACTTCTTTCATGGCAATAAAATATACAGAACTACCATAAAATCCAGGTGGCACTAGTGGTAAAGAGTCCGCCTGCCAAAGCAGGAGACCTGGGTTCGATCCCTGGGTTGGGAAGTCCCCTAGAGAAGGGAATGGCAACCCACTCCAGTATTCTGGCCTGGAAAATTCCATGGACAGAGGAGCCTGGCGGGTTATAGTTCATGGAATTGCAAAGATTTGGACACGATTTAGTTACTTAGCACGCACTTAATCTGTCATTTCAATTGTTGGATTCAGTGGCATTAATTACATTCACAATATTGTGCAACCATCACCACTATTTATTTCCAAAGCATTTTCATGACCGCAAATAGAACCTCTGTACCATGAAGCAATAACTCCCCATCCCTCCCCCCTCTCCGACCCCGGAACCTCTAGTGCTTTCTGTTTTTACAAATTTGTCTATTTTAGATAGTCCATGGTAGTGGAGTCTTTTTGTGTCCAATTTGTTTACTCAGCACAACGTTTTGAAGATTTACCCATGTTACAGCATGTATTGGGACTTCACTTCTTTTATGACTGAGATATTTCATTGCATACATGATGCACTGATCTGTTTATCCACTCATCTGTTGATGGACACTTGCATTGTTTCTGCGTTTTGACAATTGTGGATAATGCTGCAGTGAACACTGGCATAAATGTCTGTTTGAGGTCCCGCTCTCAATTCTTTGGGTCTATACCTAGTTATGGAATTGCCGGACCACACTGTAGTGTGTGTTTTGCTTTGTGAGGCTCAAACTGCTTTTCAATGCTGCTTTACCACTTTATATTCCACCAACCATGCACAAGCATTCCAATTTCTCTGTACCCTCACCAACACCATCCCGGGAGACATAATGTGGTATCTCATTATGGCTTTGTGTAAATTAACTTTTGACTCAAAGCAATTGCTGAAGATTTTGAGTACAATCAGCAGAAAGTGTTTATGTCGCTTTCCATGGTATTTGCTACTACTCCTCAGGTTACCCCCAGATCATTAGTGATCCAGCTCCTGCCCTTTCTCGGAAAGACTCAGATCCTCTGGAAGGAGACTCAGGAACAGGGATTAAATACAGATGTAGGAATTCTGTGCAATAGGGAAGTGCATGCGGTAAATAAAAGAGGGTGAGAAGGGAGTGCCCGTAAAAAGGTTTACAGTTTATAAAGGATTATAAAAATTACATAAGAGAGAAAACATGGGTGCATTCTTGGAAGCGTGATAGAGAAAATGGTAAGTACAAAGCAGTTGCACCCTGTGACTATGTCACAGCTGGAAGAACCATGCTTCAAAGCTGGCAGGGCTGTGGTCTGAGGCTCTATTGTAGAGAGAAGATGGATGTGGATTTCCTAAATCCCACTTAATGAAGAATGACAATGTTCCCTTTTTCTCCCCTAGGGGCAGACAGGTAGTTCCTGACAGCTTGTTAAAGATAGGAATTTCTCATTTCTCCAAGCCACCTTCAACTGTCACAGGTGGTCAAACCTGGCCCAATGGGTACGCTGAGGGTGCCAAGGCTAGTCTGCAAGGTTTAGGGAAGCTCAGATTCCTTCAAATGAGGACAACAACCTGATCATTTTTTCCTAAGGAGATTCCCCATTCACCATATTTGGTAGATTATCCCTGAGCAATGGCAAATCTGGTCCTAGGACACCAGGCGTGCCTCTCAGAGGAAATGATGTACCACAAGCTTGAAATGGGCCTCTTCTTCCAGCTTTTGTAAATTTACACCAACGAGAAAGAAGCTAAGTGTGTAAATATTTAGGTATGTGTTTTGCAATATGATCACCACATAGTGGCCTGTCAAAACGAAACTGACAACAACCCAAATGTCTAACTCTAAAGGATTTGAGAAATGAACCATGGCACACCAGGGCACTAGAGCACTGGTTTGTGATTAAAGATTACCTGATGGAAATGTATTAATTGATATGGAAGAACATTCAAGGATTATTGACAAATGAAGCAAGCCAATCATAGAAGAATAAGTCTTAACTTGTCCTTCTTCTCCCCCTTCCTTCTTTTCTTCCTCCTTCTCTCTCCTTTTCCTCTCTCTCTCCAGTTGACTTTGCATATCTAGAGACTGTGTACCAAAATCTGAGCAGTTGTCTTTGGATAGTAAGATTACTATGGTTGTTCAGTTGCTTAGTCATGTCTGACTCTTTGCAGCTCCATGGCCTGCAGCAGGCCAGGCTTCCTTGTCCTTCACTATCTCCCAGAGTTTGCTCAAACTCATGTCCATTAAGTCGGTGATGCCATCCAACCATCTCATCCTCTGTCGTCCCCTTCTCCTCCTGCCTTCAATCTTTCCCAGCATTAGGGTCTTTTCCAATGGGTTAGCTCTTTGCAGAAGGTGGCCAAACTATTAAAGCTTCAGCTTTAGCACCAGTCCTCCCAATGAATTTCAGGGTTGACTACCTTTAGGATTGACTGGTTTGACCTCCTTGCTGTCCAAGAGTCTTCTCCAGCATTACATTTCCAAAGCATCTATTCTTTGGTGCTCAGCCTTCTTTATGCTCCAACTCTCACATCCATATATGACTACTGGAAAAACCATAGCTTTGACTCTATGAACCATTGCTGGCAAAGTGATGCTGCTGCTTTTTAATATGCTATCTAGTTAGGTCATAGCTATTCTTCCAAGGAGCAAGTGTCTTTTAATGTTGTGGCTGCAGTCACTATCTGCAGTGATTTTGAAGCCCAAGAAAATGAAATATGACACTGTTTCCACATTTCCCTATCTGTTTACCATGAAGTGACGGAACCAGATGCCATGACCTTAGTTTTTTGAGTGTTGAGTTTTAAGCCAGCTTTTTCATTCTCCTCTTTCACTTCAACAACAGGTTCTTTAGTTCCTCTTCAGTTTCTGCCATTAAAGTGGTATCATCTGCATATCTAAGGTTATTGTTATTTCTCCTGGCACTCTTGATTCTAGCTTGTGATTCATCCAGCCTGGCATTTTGCATGATGTACTCTGCGTGTAAGTTAAATAAGCAGAGTGATAATACACAGCCTTAACATACTCCTTTCTCAATATTGAACCAGTTCGAAGATTACGGATACATTTTATTCCTTCATTAGGATGATTTGCATTTTACAAAGTGAACCTGTATCACATCCTGGAAAATGACAGAGGGTGGCAACTTCACAGTTCTGTTTAAGAAAGGGAATGTTTCTTCTGCATGTATATAGCATCACATTTCCTAGTCTCCACATATTCAGAAGACTGGCCTGATATGCTGGGTCTCCTTTAAAAGAGTTCTCAATTCTTCTTAGAGAAGACCAGCAAGCTACAGTGATACAAGGCAGCAAATGCTGACGGGGAGAGCCGAAGTGAGGATGGCTCAGCAATGACGAATCGTACTGGTTTGGTTACAGAAAAGCGGAGCATTGCCAGTCCCCGTAGTCGGGATTCCTTTTGTGTTCTGCATGGTGTTTTTAGCTCAAGGATTATCAAAGTAAGGTTCCCACGCCAGAACATTCAACACGGCATGCCCACCCAAATTCAGAGCTCACTGCGATTACTATCAGCTTTTAAAATCTTTGCTAGATAAGGACCTAACTTTGGCCAACAGACTCTGTTCTTAAGGACGATGTTTGTTCAGGAAGTAAGCAAACAGTATTATGGTGACTTTAATGCACCACAAAGGCATTTGTTCAGGGTCAATTTCAGCATAGTATAATCTTTCAGTTGCTTTGCTACTAAAAGGTTCAGATAGTCTTTTCCACACTGACACTTCACATTCTCGGCTCTTAAAGTCTGTGGGTGTCAAGGAGACACACAGGACCTACAGATCTAATAACCATTTATGCCAGTTAAATGTTACACCACAGAGTGGAATGTATAGTGTTTTTAAAATTAATTTTGAAATTATTGGTGAAATGTCCCTTGAAAGAGGCTGGGTTGAGCCAGTATTTAGTCTCAAAACCTGTTTTTCCAGAGGTTCCCGTTAAAAGGGCTTCCCTGGTGGCTCAGATGGTAAAGAATCTGCCTGCAATGCAGGAGACCAGGGTTTGATCCCTGGGTCTGGAAGATCCCCTGGAAAAAGGAATGGCCACCCACTCCACTATTCTTGCCTGGAGAATTCCATGGACAGAGGGTCCTGGTGGGCTGTAGTCTATGGGGTTGCAATGAGTTGAACATGACTGAGCAACTAACACTTTCATTTATTAACAAGCTCCTGAAGGGAACCGTGACAAATCTCAGACCATCAGGTCACAGGTTGAGAAAGATGTTTCAAAACGACACTGCACAGATAAGAGCAAAGTTCTTAACTCAGGCAGGTTGAGTGTGTGAGGAAGCATGTTTGTTCCAGTAAATTGGAAAAAGGTTGGAGAACTTTCCTCAGGGAGAGTGATCTGGGAAGTCCCTTAGCAAGCACTTGAAAATGATCATCTTGAAGTTTTCTATATCCTAGTTCTCATTTAAACTTCAGACAACTTTCTCTCTTCCTCCTGGAAATATCTCTTCTAAAGGACAATATTTGTACTCATTAGACTCGATGAGACTTATTGAATGTGGACTATGTATCCGTTTCTTTTATACCTGAATATATATATTCGGGTCTAATTATACTCTATAATTTATTCTTTTAGAATACTCTTTAAAAATCACTGTTGTCTCAGAATAGTCTCAAACAATGATCACCAGTTTGCAGTTGAGCGAATGAGGCGCAGAGGTCTGTCCTCGAAATGGTTTTCCTTCCTGTTGTCTTTGTTGTTGCTTTAGTTGCTAACTCGTGTCCAACTCTTTCGCGGTCCTATGGACTGCAACCAGTGAGGCTCCTCTGTCCACGGGATTTCCCAGGTGAGAATACTGGCGTGGGTTGTCATTTCCTCCTCTAGGGGGTCTTTGAGACTCAAGGATTGAACCTGTGTCTCCTGCACTGGGGTGGATTCTTTACCACTGAGCCCCCAGGGAAGCCTGTCTTGCCCCACTCCAATCCATCCTTTTCTTGCTGGTCATGTTTCTTTAGCTGGACTTGTTCCATATGTGAAATTTAGGAAATGGAAGAGTTTGGAAATTAATAAAGAAAACCAGTATGTTCTCTATGGAAGCCTTGCTATCACCATATTAGAATTCTGGCAGTCCTTTCCTATATAATTTCATAAATATGCTTTTTTTTCCTCCTCCAAGAACAATAAAATTTCATTCAGGACAAAAACAAAACAAATTTACCTACTGGCAAACAAATTGTCTACATCAATGAACAAATATTTGTGGAGTAACTTCTATGTGTCAGGCAGTTGGAATGTGTCAGTGAAAGACAAACCAGGCCCTGGCCTCACGGGAATGCCAGACCTCAGTGTGTACTCATACGGGTGATGAGTGCTGGGAAGGAGGGCAATGTGGGGCCATCTGTTGCCTTTTCTCTTTCTCCGCCTTTAAGGGCTCCCCTTAAGAATTAATGTTGCGTCGTATGCCTCTGTGGTCTAGGTTCTACAGTCACTTTGTGCAGCAAATGAATTCTTAAAGAACATATAATGAGCTTATAACTATTATAGAGTGACTCAGAGAATGTAAGAGTAACAGCCCAAGGCAGGTAGAGGACATTTGGGTGTTTCTACTGTGGCATCACCATCTTTACCAAATCTCTTTCACCTGGACTGTTCTTGCTTCAACAGGGCAAGTGACTTGTCCTGTTCCTTCATTATGATTCCTCTGTTGCCATTTGGCCTATTTCTTAGTATGTTTTTCTGACTATATTATTTAGTTCATCCTGCCAGGGTAAACACAGTAATCCAATATCCCTATGTTTATAAGTTTAAATTTTTCCCATTTCTGGCCATGTTAGCAGTACATTTTATGTTTGTATTGCTTGTTTGCTTTTTAATAAAACCTCTGCCTGGCTATTTTGCTTTCCTATTACATTATAAAGTCATTAACAGTAGAGAATACCTCATATCATGTTTATAAGCTTGAGAGCATAAAACACAGTGACAACACCCTCAAATCTCATGATGTCGCTTAGTAATACAACCCTATAGTGTTAGAGCAATTATATATAAGTCAAAGCTATTCATTCTAATTCAATTCATTGTCTAAGCTCCAAAGATAACCTGACAGAATTCATTGCATTTCACTTTTTTTTTTCACCAGGAAACTATCCATAATTCTTATATACTTCCTGTACCACAAAATAAACATGATGGTGCTCAAAAACTCCTTCAATATCTAAGGTCTTTTAGGTGGAGCATACTGCATTTCTAAGGACTAATGACATAGATATTTACCCTCATTTCTTTTATTCACATTTAACAATAAAATATATTACCTTTTTTGACTTGCTGCCTACTAAGCTTTTATTGATTTGCTGTTAGAATTTTTAAAAAACTTTCCCTTTGAAATCTTTTTAGAACATTATGACAATTAAAAAATTAAGTAAAATTTGGTTTCAAGAAAGCAGTTTTAAAATTTTAAATTTAAGAATTTTCATAATATAGATATATATTCAGTTCAGTTCAGTTGCTCAGTCGTGTTCGACTCTTTGCAACCCCATGGGTTGCAGCACGCCAGGCCTCCCTGTCCATCACCAACTCCCAGAGTTCACTCAGACTCATGTCCATTGAGTTGGTAATGCCATCCAACCATCTCATTCTCTGTCATCTCTTTCTCCTCCTGATCTCAATCTTTCCCAGCATCAGGTTCTTTTCCAATGAGTCAGTCCAAATCAGGTGGCCAAAGTATTGGAGCTTCAGCTTCAGCATCAGTCCTTCCAATGAATATTCAGGACTGGTTCCCTTTAGAATTGACTGGTTTGATGTACATATATTTCTAAGTGATCGTATCTGGAAATAAAATTCATTTGGTACTTAAAAGTTCAGGCTCTGCTACCACAAAATTGCAATTTCAATCCTAGTTTTGCTAGTTTTTGGTTTTAACAAGCATCTAAAACCTGTCAAGCTTCAGTTTCTTTATCTGTAAATAAGGATAATAACTGTACATAATTCGTAGGATTGCTGTGATGAGATATTATGTCTAGTGAAACCTAAACAAATGTTATTTGATTTTATTTAGGGATTGATTTTGCAAATACTAACTTCCTAATGTGCAGCCACAATTTTAAGTTTTTGTAAATATGAACTCATTTATCATTGCATTTAATACTTCAACCTTATGAAGTAGGCACTCTTGTTATTTCTATTTTGTAGGTGAGGAACTCAAGGGACTGAGGGGTTAAGAGGTTACTACTCTTGATTAAGAGACAATATCAGAGTTGGGGTTGCAACCTGAGCAGTTAGGCTCAATAATTTGTGTTCTTAGATAATGCTGCTTTGTTTTGCTTATGTATTAATTCAACCTATTTATTTAACTTCTATGTCTTGGGTTGCAACAACTGGGTTACAAAAATGAAGTCTCTGCCCTGAGACTTCCACAGTTAGAGTTAAAAAGAAGTTTGTGAAAAAAAATTGTAATACAATGCTGCACATCCATAAAAACAAATTGGCAGCCTTTAAAGAAGCACAGCAGACAAAAAGCTTAACCCAGGCCCACTTGGAACATTTGAGGGGCTGGAAGCAAGGACAAATGGAGAACAACATTCTTTATGCCAAAATATTTAAACATTGAAAACCAAGTTTCACAACGCTGCTTTTGCGATAAAAAAATTGAAAAATGTTTAAATCTATGCCTTTTTTATTGCTAGAAGCTGGCACAATATCAAAATCAACTGAATTAAATATTAGTGGGCATGTCTGTGTATTCTGCAGAAGAGCTGCCAATATTTGGATGAGTAATAAAATAAAAATAAGCACAATTAGAAATAAAATGCATATTGGTTCAGTTCAGTCACTCAATCATGTCCGATTCTTTGCAACCCAATGGACTGGAGCACGCCAGTCTTCCTTTTCCTGGACTAAAATGTATATAGTCCATGAATGTATTTTTGGACTTAACTTTAGCAAAATAACTACTAATAATTTGATGACTGAGATTTTCACATACTTTGTATACTGCTGATGACTTAAATGTCTCGGTATACACTGTCTTTACATTGCATAAACTTTGAGCATATTTTCACCAAATTGTATGTGTAGGGCTTCTCTGGTAGCTCAGCTGGTAAAAAATCCACCTGCAATCCAGGAGACCCTGGTTCGATTCCAGGGTCAATCAGGCAGATCCCCTGGAGAAGGGATAGGCAACCCACTCCAGTATTCTTGGGCTTTCCCGATGGCTTAGATGGAAAAGAATCTGCCTACAGTGTGGGAGACTTAGATTTGATTCCTGGGCTGGGAAGATCCCCTGGAGGAGGACATGGCAACCCACTTCGGTATTCTTGCCTGGAGAATCCCATGGACAGAGGAGCCGGGTGGGCTGTATGTCCATGGGGTCACAATAAAAAATTTGAACATATTTTCATCAAATTAGATGTTTAAACATGTACAAAATTTTAAATTCCTTTCATATTTTTTTAAAAAATTATTTTCCATGTATTCAAAGTTATCTATTAAAAATAAAATAGAAAATAAAAGCATTACGGCTTTTATTTAACCACAGCTGATAGTTCTTATTCATTTTTTGAAAATGTAATGAAATTGTAATAAACATTTTTAATCTATAAAAATCAAAGGAATCCCCATTCTAACAATCAACAGTCATGCAGTTGTTAATTGGATCGATGAGTCACACATATTACATCTTGACTTATTTATATACAAATTTAAGAGTAATATGAATGGCAAAATTTTCCCAGCTGCCATGTGCAACTGCTGTGAATACTCACTAATTTTTGAGTAACTAGGGAGGCAAAAATTTGAGGCTATAGACAAACAAGAAAATGGGTCCTTGGCTCTGCGGGGAACAGCAGTTTGTTTTGCAGAGATGAATGCTGTCTAGAAAAGGCGAGTGCAGTGGCCCTTCTCTTGTCTAAGCGTGGTTGCTGCTCAAATCCCCCCACACTGCAGCAGTGGGAGAGCCTACAACCTCAGGGACATTCAGACACTCCTGTCTTGTTTCAAGGAAGCAGAGATAGAGCTGTGGAGATTTCCTAGGGGCCTGAATCATGTTAGTCAGGAGAGCAGACACCTGTGGATATTGCTATGTCAGTGATGAGCAGCAGACCCCAGGGGACAGAGGTGTCCACACGATTTTCATAAATTTATTTTTATTTGTGATGTCTGAAGTATGTTAGTTGTTCAGTCATGCCTGACTCTTTGCAACCCCATGGACTGTAGCCCACCAGGCTCCTCTGTTCATGAAATTCTCCAGGCAAGAATACTGGAGTGGGTTGCCATTCCCTTCTCCAGGGGATCTTCCCGACCCAGGGAACAGAAGACCCTGGTCTACCGCATTGCAGGCAAATTCTTTACAGTCTGAGGCATCAGGGAAGCTCTTATGATGTCTAACGGCCTCCAAAGGGCAGGGGCCAGCCCAGGGTCCTTCTAGCTTGGGTCTAAGGATGATGCTGTGTGACTATTACCTCTGGGACCACGGCAGTTTTGGATGAAGGAAATACCTGGGTGGCTCTTGGAGGAAACAGGCAGCACGGGGCATGTTGCTGGCAGCAGGTGCAGAGGCACTGAGGTTGGCTGTGTGGCCTGTGGGGAGCTGGAAAGAAGCCTGTGCGGCTGGGGCTCAGGGGGCCCAGGGGGAGTGGCGGGTGGTGAAGCAGGAGAGACAGCTGGGGCACCTCACAGAGGTCGCAGGGCCATTTAGAACGTAGTCTGAAACAAGGAGGAAGCATGAAGGGTTTCTTACAGGGGAGGGATTTGTTTAGCTCGAACTTTGTGGTAGAGAGCCAGTACCAACTGGGGTGGCAGTTATTCCAGTGAGAGGCCGATGACCTTAAGAAAGCTGTGGTTGAAATGGAGATGATGAGAGAAACTGAGAGTGACTGGGGACTTGGCAAGAGGCGGGAGCTCTGGGTAGTCCTGGCACACTGTAGTGGTTTAAGCGATGTCTGTTGAAGTGAAGTGTGCTCCTGTTTCCATCGCCTCCAGCATTTTAACTACTTATACTACCACACGCCTTTGTCTCCCTGTGAATTAATTTGAATATGTTATTTTGATACTTTGAATTGCAAAGTGGGTGCATTTTTACTAAGAAAAGACTGATTCCAGGGAGACTCAGAACCAAGAAGTTCTCAGTGAAACTGGTCTGATGCTGTTACATGATTGTGTTCAGTCCCAGGATGGGCAGTTTCCAGGCTGCTGTCTCCTTGAGTCCCAGATGTTCATCTCACAGGCCCATCAGGTCAGAGATAATTCGGTTTTAATATAACTGCTCATCAAAAACTTTTCTGCACATACGACATTGCCCTTCCGTTAGTTACTTTTGGTAAGACTCTTTGTCTGCTTTGCTCAGTGAGAAGTAGTTGGAATCTTTCCTGAGTTTTCTGAATAGACTCTAACTTTAGAGAATGTTCCTTTGTTCTTAAAAAGTGCTGAATCATTTATTTATAAATCCAGTTTAACCTCAAATGACTTTTTTGGGTTGTTTCGTTGTGTTTTATTTGACTTCATATAACTTATGGCTTCATGTGACTTGGAGAAGGAAATGGAAACCCACTCCAGTATTCTTGCCTGGAGAATCCCACGGACAAAGGAGCCTGGTGGGCTACAGTCCATGGGGTCGCAAAGAGTCAGACACAACTGAGCGACTAACACACACAACTTGTGGCTCAGACGGTAAAGTGTCTGCCTACAATGCAGGAGACCTGGGTTCGAGCCCTGGGTTGGGAAGTTCCCTTGGAGAAGGCAATGGCACCCCACTCCAGTACTCTTGCCTGGAAAATCCCATGGACAGAGGAGCCTGGTAGGCTCAGCCCATGGGGTCGCGAAGAGTCGACAGGACTGAGGACTTCACTTTCACTTTCATGCATTTGAGAAAGAAATGGCAACCCACTCCAGTGTTCTTGCCTGGAGAATCCCAGGGACAGGGGAGCCTGGTGGGCTGCTGTCCATGGGGTCGCACAGAGTCAGACACGACTGAAGCAACTTAGCAGCAGCAGCAGCAGCAGCATGTAACTATTCAAAGGGATTTCTCTGGCAGCTCAGTGGTAGAGAATCCACTTGCCAATGCAAGAGATATGGGTTTGATCCCTGGGTTGGAAAAATCCCCTGGAGAAGGCTATAGCAAGCCACTCCAGTACTTTTGCCTGGGAAATCCCATGGACAGAGGAGCCTGGCAGGCTATAGTCCATGGGGTTGCAAAAGAGTCAGACACAACTTAGTGAGTAAACAACAACGACTTTTCAAAACTGACTGGGTGTAGATTTATAATACATGTAGCTTGAAGTTGGCCTGGAAGTTTCATAGTCACAGGCAATGAGGATTATGCTGTTTCTCTCTCTTTAAAAATTCCTTCTTATCCATGCTTAGTAAGTCTTCTCATCATAGCTGGAGCCATGGGACCACTTGATGCAAATTTAATTCTGTTGGTCTCTAAAACTAATCCTGACCTTAAATAGAGGGATGTGAGAAATCCAGCCTTAACCCGGGCCCCCACACCTACCAGCCCTGCAACAAACTACAGGGCAACTAACTACAGCCTTGTAACTACAACTTCAAAGCTTCTGCTTTTGCCCAGACTCTGTAGAGTGAAGTCTAAGCAATGATAAGACAATTCTCTTAGGATATGGATAATGATTGTTTTAATCTACTTTTTATTTCACTCAGGAATTGAAACCTGGCTTCTCAATCTCAGGTTTCTGTACAAGGCTCTTGATTTTGTGACTGCATTCTGGATTATGCAGCTGGTTCTGGATGGCATGGCATTAGCTTTATCTTTTTGTATAGGTCCATTACTTTTTGTCTGTGTCTTACCTATTACATATTTTACTTTGCGTGACAAGATGGCATCTCTTCACTTCACTGAGTTAAGTCTGCTCTCTCTTAGCACATTCCTCACTCCAGAAGACAAGACTGAAAATAGATTCTAAACCCTTCTATTGTGTGCAGCTTGTTGAAGCAGGTTGGAGGTGCCTTGAAGGACGTGCAAACTTGGACCCGATGCATGCTCAAGCTGGATTAGAAAAGGCGGAGGAGCCAGAGAGCAAGCTGCCAGCAGCCGCTGGGTCATCGAAGAAGCAAGAGAGCTCCAGAAAAGCATCTGCTGCTGCTTTATTGACTATGCCAAAGCCTTTGACTGTGTGGATCACAACAAACTGTGGGAAATTCTGAAAGAGGTGGGAATACCAGACCACCTGACCTGCCTCTTGAGAAACCTATATGCAGGTCAGGAAGCAACAGTTAGAACTGGACATGGAACAACAGACTGGTTCCAAATAGGAAAAGGAGTACGTCAAGGCTGTATATCGTCACCCTGCTTATTTAACTTATATGCAGAGTACATCATGAGAAATGCTGGGCTGGAAGAAGCACAAGCTGGAATCAAGATTGCTGGGAGAAATATCAATAACCTCAGAGATGCAGATGACACCACCCTTATGGCAGAGAGTGAGGAAGAACTAAAAAGCCTCTTGATGAAAGTGAAAGAGGAGAGTGAAAAAGTTGGCTTAAAGCTTAACATTCAGGAAATTAAGATCATGGCATCTGGCCCCATCATTTCATGGCATATAGATGGGGAAACAGTGGAAACAGTGTCAGACTATTTTTTGGGGCTCCAAAATCACTGCAGATGGTGAGTGCAGCCATGAAATTAAAAGACTCTTACTCCTTGGAAGAAAAGTTATGACCAACCTAGATAGCATATTCAAAAGCAGATACATTACTTTGCCAACAAAGTTCTGTTTAGTCAAAGCTATGGTCTTTCCAGTAGTCATGTATGGATGTGAGAGTTGGAATATAAAGACAGTTGAGTGGTGAAGAATTGATGCTTTTGAACTGTGGTGTTGGAGAAGACTCTTGAGAATCCCTTGGACTGCAAGAAGATCCAACTAGTCCATCCTAAAGGAGATTAGTCCTGAGTGTTCATTGGAAGGACTGATGCTAAAGCTGAAACTCCAATACTTTGGCCACCTGTGAAGAACCAACTCATTCAAAAAGACTCTGATTCTGGGAAAGATTGAAGGTGGGAGGTGAAGGAGATGACAGAGGATGAGATGGTTGGATGGCATCACTGACTCAATGGACATGAGTTTGAGTAAACTCCGGGAGTTGGTGATGGACAGGGAGGCCTGGCGTGCTGTGGTTCATGGGGTCACAAAGAGTCAGACACGATTGAGAGACTGAACTGAACTGATAAGGCAGAACAGTCTTGGTAGATGAAATTATAGGAAGCTAGATGAAGCAATAGGAAGTTAAATCATTCTCCTTGTCCTTCCCATAGCATTTTTTTGTATTTATATTATATCACAGTATATATTTAAACCTAATTTGATTTATGGTTGTTTACTTAGATGTCTCCCACAGTAGACTGTAAGCTCCTCTCTGACAGGGTCTATTTCACTTATTTCTGTATTTACCCAGCATACACAGTGTTCTCCAAGTGGCAAACACAGAGTAAATGACTGAAGAAAAAAGAAACATAAGATTAGACTTTATAAAATGCTTATTAATGGGATCTGTGTTCTCATTTCTTGATCCCCCACAAATGAGTGTAGTGCTTTCAACATATGGAAATACTTTGTAAACATTTGAAATAAGAAGGAATAAGAATTCTAATTCAAATGTCTGGGTAAATAATTTACTATTTGATATTTTTCCTTCATAGAAATCAGAAACCATACCAAATCAACTATTTGTGCTTAATGTTCACAGGCAATGTATTATTCCTTTTTTTTATTGCCAGAATAACTCTATTTCCTTTCAAATCAAGTGCATTAAATATGCATTATATGCTCTAATGTTTTGAATTCTTCAGGGGACACAAAGGTGAGTGATGAAATGAATCACTGCCTTCTTGCTTTTTCTCTCTCGTTCTTTTTGGGAGACGATAGTCTAAGAGATAGATAACGTGTACAGGAATTATGAAACAAGACCAAAAATAAGTGCTCATGCAAGTTTTTTGAGGGATTCCATACCAGGGAATATGTGTATCCAGCTGTGGCAACTTAGGAGGCTTTCTAGATGAGTGACATTTGAAGTCAGCTTGAAAGTATGGGCAGGATTTTAACGGTAGACGGAGTAATAGGCCATTGGAAAAGGGAAGGATGTGAGCAGAAGCAGGGAAACAAAATGTCCGGAGACTGTCACGTGGGTTTACCAGGCTAGACCGTAATGTGCAAGTAGTAGACACGTGGGAGGTAAGCCGTACTAGCTAAGGTGGAGGTGTAGGAGGGGGTGGCTAGGTGACATAATGTGAACTTTAGGGGTTCTGTAGTTTGGAAGACAATGGGGACCACATACCGTGACTGTAGCAGGTTATTATAATCACACAGGGGTTCTTGGAGAAAGATAATGAATCAACTCAGGTCCGTAAAATGAGAATATTAGGGTGACTTAGAAAATAAATGAAAGCTCCTCAGATGGTTAATATTTTCCAGATTTGGGAGTCACTTTTGAATACAGATTCCTGGCTAGGGAATTCTATTCTTTCACTCATGGAAAGTCTATTAAGTGCTTATTATGTAACAGATACTAGGCTAATTACTGGAAATACAGAAAGGAAGTCAACAGATATTGTCATTGATCTCATGGTTTGTGGTCTGGCCAGGTTAACCAACACAAGACGAATAATTGCACACATTACAACTGTATGAAGTACTGTCAAGAAGTTTAGGGTGCCGTGAGAGCATGTAATGAGTTGGCCTGATAACTCTGGTTTGGGGAGAAATCACCTTCAGGAAGAGGAACTTTAGTCAACCTCAGGGCTTAGGTCAGGGAAAAGTTTGAAATCTGTTTTGGTAATTTAGGGTAAAACAATAAAGACCTCTGTTACCTGTGGGCTTCCCAGGCGGCGCTAGTGGTAAAGAACCTGCCTGCCAGTGCAGGAGACTGGAGAGACATAGGTTCGATCCCTGGGTCGGGAAGATCCCCTGGAGAAGGAAACGGCAACACGCTCCAGTATTCTTGCCTGGGAAATCGCATGGACAGAGGAGCCTGGCGGGCTACAGCCATTGGGATTGCAAAGAGTCATGGACATGACTGAGCACACACACACGCAATCCAGAGCTGAAATAGTAAAGGAGGGGATGGCTGTGCTTCATTTTCTGTCTGCTGAGCCTGTGAAACCAAGGGGAAAATATTACAAGAAAAGAACCAGGAGGTAAGGCAAAAAAAATAAAAGCATGAGCAATAGGCAAGTGAGCCAAATTCCTGATGGGACTATAGCTTACGCAAGTCTTTAAAGAGAATTGATACCATTGTCTGAGCACTTAAATTTTGACTTGAGACTTTGCTCTCTGGAATTAAATCCTTTTTTAGTGCAACAGAAAACTGCATGCCTACTGGAGTTAGGAAGTAAGAGTTTACAGATCATTCTTGCACAATGCAGATTTACAAAAATACAAAAAAAAGGAATGTATTCTTTTTCCAATTTTAGAAAGGAAAAAACATGGCTAAACAACCTCAGTTTTGAGATTTTTCTCCAAATACCTCTTTTCTCTTTAGCTTTCATTGAGTCTTAGCCATCTAAGAACGTGATGTGTTACCAAGGATGATTCCTTTTCCTTTACTTGTTTTTCAAGTTGCAGAACTTTCTGGGCTCCAAATTTCTGTGGGACCAAAAAGGCCCCTGTTTTATCTATGTTCCTTCTGAGAGCTTAGATTTCCCTTTGGGTTAGTTTTCTGAGGATCATAACTTGTTTTTTTTTTTTTTGGACCTGGCTTAATGATTAGCTCTTGCACTTACAAAATAAAAATAATTTCTTTACCTGCTATTTTATTCATATGGTGAGTGACAGGAAATTGCTGTGTTTGATGCCCAAGTGACATGGTAAGTTTCTGACATTGTATATCTTAGGGAACATTCGAGATTCCTGAGTCGGAGATGTCTTTCTACAATAAGGCCAGTTTGAACTTTACCTGCAAGTCTAAAGTTTTCTTTTCTTTGTTCCTAACCTTTGGAGCAACGGTAACCCATTTTGGGCTTTCCATTTGGCTCCCAATGGTGCTCTAAACCACATCTGCTCCCGGAGCCTATGTGTTCTTGGAAGCCCCTGAATTCAATGAGACCCTCCCACGCAGTGCCCAGCCAGACTTTACAGGAACAAGGCTGAGCTCCATCTAAGCTGGGTCAGTTGGAGTCCTTTTCCTAGGAATCTGTAACTGGGACTAGAAAAATGCAGGGAATTTAGCTTTGTCTGAGAACATTTTGCTTTTAATGACAGTGTTGGCCTAAAACAAATAGAATTCAAGTTATTTCTTCAGAGAAAAACGAACGATTATTTGGTATCAGCAGAGAACTCCATTTCAGGGCCTGCAACCATAGTGAGCCAAGTACAAGTCCCCACACAACGAAGGAAGGAGAATTCTTTTATAAAAAGGAGAAGACAGTTGGGAGGGCTACGGTAAACAAAAAGTTCATGGTTTTCATAGGCTGAGTTTTTGCCGAGAAAGAAGAGGAGTCGGTCTTCTTTCTTGTTGGGCTCTCCCTTCTGGTCTCCTCACTGTATTTGATAAGGTTTCTATTGGTTCATTTTTTACATTTCCCCATTTGATCAAGAGCTTTCTCTGAAAGAGCAACGTTGATCAAGCTTTAGGACTCCTGGTGTCAGTAACCTTCTGTCCCTCAATAATAGAATACTTCCTGGGTGTAGTGTCTCATGTTGAAGGGAAAGTGCACAGCCTGGAAACTTATTGAGGTCACATTTGAGTAAGAAGGAAAGGTAAGAGGGAAAAGTCTCAAGCATGTTTTATCTAAAAATCCACATGCTATCACGATCAAAGGTCAGCATCTAACTAGGGATCACCTAAAGCATTATGTCATCATCGAAGGGCTGGGGACACACTTCTCACAAGCCTGGTCTGGATGCCTCTGGAAAGCCATGTCACCAGATGTCACCCACTCCAGTTCTGGATAATGTTTACTTTCGGGCCCCCAGACCATGTGCTGCTCCAGCCAGGGTCCAGTGCCTTCTCTAGGTGTGTGCCTTGAATCCAGGCATCTATTCCATGGAGTCTGATAGCACAAGGACTGGTTAGCAGTACGTGATAGGAAGCCTGGCTGGTAAGCCTGAAGAAAGCTCTAGAGGTGCCTTTTCCAACAGGCAAAAATCTACAAATAGCATGGTCTATGTCTCCTGAGAGCATCCTGTGAAAAGATTGCTCTACCAAAACATGGTTATTTTTAACAGAAGCATTCAGGCCTTTGCAACCACTGAAATCGCTCTCTTTTTATGGGTTGTGGGTCAAAGACCTACCGCAGGAGAGCAGTACACCGGGCATTCTGTGACTCCCTCAAAGTTCAAAAATTTACGAACCCTCAAAGGTATGGATCCAGGACTTATTAAAGACAAATCACAGTTCTTTTGGTGGAGGTATTTGGAAGGCCTCTACAAATGTTGCCAGTTGTGTTTTAGTAATGTTATTAGTGTATTAGACTAAACTAGAGTATTAAGCGTGGTAAGCACAGGAAAAGAGTTGTAAAACTGTCCAAACAGCGCATACTTGTCAAAGTATCTGACCAGTAAAATGGTTCTTTGATCCCTATGATGTTCCAGAGGGTTTCCCCAGGTAGGATCATCTCCTCCAAGAAGACTTTAGCCACATAAAAGGCTGTCTTTACGGGAAGGCTTAGGACCCGTGTGAAAACACATGGACCATGACTCAAATATATCCATTAGACAGAAGACAACATATGAAATCCACTTGCCAAACCCCCAATTGTTCTTTAAGCAGTTTAAAATGTTTGGGAACAGCACAAACAGGCCTCCCTGGGTTTTACTTTGGACAAGTGGAACCAGTGTGTGCTAAGCTTCAGTCGTGGCTGCCTTTGCGACCCCGCCAGGCTCCTCCGTCCATGGGAGTCTCCAGGCAAGAATACTGGAGCGGGCTGCCATGCCCTCCTGCAGAGGCTCTTCTTGACCCAAGGCTCAAACCTGTGTCTCTTCAATCTCCCACATTGGCAGGTGTGCTCTTTACCACCAGAGCCACCTGGGAACTAGTGAGGCAGGCACTTTTTGTGGCTTTGTTGAGGTTTTTCTGCTGATATTGATGCATGCAGGCTATCACTTTGTAGTAGAACAATGATTTAATGCATGCACAGTGATGAGGAGTGAGAATTTTAGGGTCTCCTGCAGGACTATGTTGTTATCTGGTCTAAAACAGAGCCCTCTCTTTTTATAAAATGAGCAATTGTTGAATTTTCAATTTTTCCCCCCAAGACCAATTGTTGACCTTCTCTATTAAGTTTATCTAGTTACTTGGGGAAATATCTCTTTGGAACATCACCGAGGTTTGACTGCTGTTGGTCACTCTAAGGGTGTCATTCCTTGCAGAAACATCAGGAAGGTGATATCCTTTAGCTTCCAGAGTCAAGTTGAGAATGCCCCTAAATCTTAATAACACCTAAAAGCAGCAGGTAAAAGTATTGGGTCTAAGAATTCCTGACTATGGGTGCTAATTAAAATTTTATTTTTATTGGAATTAGGGAGCTATGCTGTTTCCACATTTCAAAGTCATGAGATCTTCCAAAAGTATATCTACTCTTAGTATAAATGCTGGCAGTTTTGTTGTTGGCTAAAGTACAGGCCCGTGTAAGAGTGTATAATTCAGCCTGTTGGGCAGAAGTAATTCTAAGTGAAAGAGCTGCCTCAACAACATCAAAAGGAGTTGCAACAGAATGCCTGGCACAATAGTCACCGCTGTCATCTTTTAAATGGGAACCACCAGTGAACCATGAAAAGCTAGCATTACTCAGAGGCATTTCCTGCCAATCAACACAGAGAGTCAGGAGGTGACCTGTCAGTGCTAAGCAATTGTGAAGGACCTCCTCAGTGACTGAAGGGAAAAGAGTAGGCGAATTAAGGTCATCACAAGGTATGAGATTTCTGTTAGGAAGAGTTAACAAAAGAACTTTGTAGAAGGTGAGGGAGCTGACTAACAAACGCTGAGTATAATTGAGAATTTGGGACAGCTTCTACAGCGTGAGGCATACAAATGATTAAAGGGGATCTCACAATGATTTTCTTGGTGGCCTTAATAAAAAGGGCAGAGGCTATAATGGCGATAAGGCAAGAGGACAGCCGTATCTCAGAAGCTCCATTTGCTGGCTAAAACACTATGTAGGTCAATGGTGGTCCCCTCATTTTGGGGGTGAGTATCCAAGGGCATTCCCTTCCTCTTCATACACAAAAAGTAAAAAGGAATCTGATATTTGGGATGCCCAATGGCAGGTGGCTTCATTAAACTCCTCTTTAAAGGATTAAAAATTACCTGGTTTTTTTTTCCCATTAGACTGGGTCAGTGTTGCTACTGTTTAGTAAAACATGCAGAAATCTGAATATGAGAGAAATTTAGAATACCATTTTGGCAACGACCAACTAGCCCAAGAAAACCTTGCAGTTGCCACTTTGTTTGGGGTTTTGTGAAACTCGGGACCCCGTGAGGTCTGTCTGGATCTGGGAGCAGCGCTTGTTCTCATATCAGATGCCATAAATACTGAACCTGGGTTGGCAGTGTTTCTTTCGTGACTTTATGTTCCTTTCGGGCTCAAGGCTTTAGTGAATGGATGTAGTCTTCCTCCATGAAGAGGTTTGAAAAGGAGAACAAAAAAGCAAATTATCTATATAGTGCCATAAAGTAGAACCCCTAGGGGACTTTATATCCTACAGATCAGCCTTCAGGTCAGTAAGAAATGAGGGTTCTCTGGCCAGGTGAATTGTTTTTCTTCCAAGAGAAGGCAAAAAAAAAAAAAAGTATTGGCAAGCTTCATGAACTAGTGTACCAAAGAATGCACTGCTTAAATCAGTTACAGTAAAAATTTTATTTCCAGTGGGAAAGGATGTCAGTAGCAGAATGAGGCTTAGGGACCACAGGGTATCAAGGAATGGAAATGTGATTTGCTGCTCAGAGGTTCTAGACAAACTCCCACCCTTGACTCTCAGGTCTTCTCAGTGATAAAATGGGAGCATTACAGGGACTGGTACAAAGAATAACATGACCCTGTGCCTTGTAATCTTCTGTTATGGACTTGATGCCTTGAAGAACTCCTTTACTCATAGATTAATTCTGGGGAGAGGTTTGGAGGGATGTATTTGACTCTTGAATGGAGGTGAGCCGTGAATGTTGCTTCAGTCTGGGGAATATAAAAAATTAAAGGTTTAACCTCTGGAGCCTCAGAAGGCTTAATTTTAAACGGAATAGGCTCTGATAAGTTTAGAGAAAAAGGGAGTAGGGAGAGTTTCAGAGAGAAGGGTAAGTTTGATGAGAGAATTAGTATAGGGAAACAATGTACAGAAGAGGTGTAGGCAGCACAGATGGCAAGGAGGAAGACGATGCTGGCTGCCAGACTGGCGCCTGAGCTTGAGGACCAGAGGGAGAGACGGTGGCACCTCCAGCGAGCCTGAGACATGGCAGTCACAGAGGAGGGCCGGCGGGAGGCGGTGGGAGCCATTTTATCACTAACAGCGTATTCGCCTCGGTCACCCTTAGAATCTCACTTTGCAGAGAGGCAAATTTAGGCTCCCGACAATGTTTGGACAGCTCCAAATACCAATCAAAATAAACATCCTGTTCAGTCCTGGAAATTTTAACACTATTGTTGTCCAATTTAGCTTTAAGGAATGCAAGCCTGGGGATTTCCAAAGTTCCCCGTTGTGGCCATTGCTATTCTAAATTGTCTTTGGTCGGATATGTCCACTTAGCTAGAAACGCACACACGAAAGGGCATCAGTTTTTAAACATAAAACCCACTGGACTTTCTGTGGGAGGGGGTGCACCTTCAAAACTGCAATTCCATTTCTCAGAGTTTTTCTTTTTTTTTCTCAAGGAAAATAGGTATTTTCAAAATCTTCAACAACTCAGATAGCTTAGAGCTCAAACAACTCAATTCAAACAGCTTACAATTCTCACAGCCTGCAGACCTAAAACCAGTCAGTTCTAAGGGAACAACTTGGTTTTCTAGGAGCCAAGCCAAAGGCTTTTCAGCCAGTTTCCATAGAATAGCCCCTATTTCAAAGGAGTGGGCTGATGGCTTAACCAGCACAGTTGCCCTTGAAACAGTCTTATATAAAAATCAGACCAAAGTGCCGGATGAGTTATCACATATAGAACAAAGTCTTAACCAGAAAGGATGAAACCTTGAAACAGATTCTGGATAAAGCCTGAAGAACTTCAAATACAGGAATGGTGTAAGCTTGGAACCAAGAGACAGCAAACCTCCAGGCTCCAGGGTCAGTGAGCCAAGCAGTGAGCTCAGTCGGCTCAATGATGGGGGTCCTACCTGTTTGCTCTTGAGCCCCAATACCTATGGGCATCTTTTCTGAATGTTGACCTAATCCAAAGAGACTGCCAGCTATTTCCCTACGAAAAAAGGAAAACAAAAGTTTATTTAAGATCAGCAGAGAATTGCAACTTGGGGTCTGCAGCCTTGGCGAGCCATGTTCAAGTCCCCCACCCTCCACACTGGATGACAAGGGGAGAAGGCTTTTACGCGGAGGGGAAGGAAGTTAGGAGGCTCCAGGAAACAGAACCCACTGCT